>NC_009411.2:0-57416 GCF_000002875.2 Leishmania infantum JPCM5 | reverse complement strand
CCAGCAGGCCGAGGCGGAGGAGGCTGCCCGCCAGCAGGCCGAGGCTGAGGAGGCTGCCCGCCAGCAGGCCGAGGCTGAGGAGGCTGCCCGCCAGCAGGCTGAGGCGGAGGAGGCTGCCCGCCAGCAGGCCGAAGCTGAGGAGGCTGCCCGCCAGCAGGCCGAGGCGGAGGAGGCTGCCCGCCAGCAGGCTGAGGCGGAGGAGGCTGTCCGCCAGCAGGCCGAGGCTGAGGAGGCTGCCCGCCAGCAGGCCGAGGCGGAGGAGGCTGCCCGCCAGCAGGCTGAGGCGGAGGAGGCTGCCCGCCAGCAGGCCGAGGCGGAGGAGGCTGCCCGCCAGCAGGCCGAGGCGGAGGAGGCTGCCCGTCAGCAGGCCGAGGCGGAGGAGGCTGCCCGCCAGCAGGCCGAGGCGGAGGAGGCTGCCCGCCAGCAGGCCGAGGCGGAGGAGGCTGCCCGTCAGCAGGCCGAGGCGGAGGAGGCTGCCCGCCAGCAGGCCGAGGCGGAGGAGGCTGCCCGCCAGCAGGCCGAGGCGGAGGAGGCTGCCCGCCAGCAGGCTGAGGCGGAGGAGGCTGCCCGCCAGCAGGCCGAGGCGGAGGAGGCTGCCGGAGTCTGTGTTTCGGCTTGTGCAACGGGTGTGAGTTATGTGGAGGACGAGGAGCGTAGGTGCGCTGCTTCCTCGATCGAAGAGTCCAGCGGTGTATGTGTAGGCTTTTGTGCGCAGGGCAAGCGAAAAGGAAAGCGAAGGCGGGTGAGTTTTCCGGTGCAATTTGTGGAGAAGCGGGTGCGTGGGTCATCTGCTGGTGTTGCTCCGCCGATGGCACCAACAGCTGGAGAGTCAAAAGAACAGAAACCTTCGGTGGCTGTCTTTTTTTTTGCGTTCTTGGCTGTGTTTGTGGTGTGCGGTGTTCTGCTGCGGTGAGAAAATCTTAGCTGCTGTGTTGTTTCCCTGGGTGCACGTGGGCTGCTGCACAGCAGTCATAAGCTGTCGACGTAGAGGTGGCGCATGGGGTTGTGGGAAGCGTTTTTTGGTGTCGTGGTTGAAGGCCGCTGGCGTGCGTGGCGACAGATGACAGGCGCTGGGCTTTGCATTTGTAAAGGCCCGGCAGCTTTGGCGGTTTCTTGCTATCGCACAGGGCATTGCACTCTTTCTTCCCTCGTTTACTTCTTCCGCGATCCCTATCATTTTGGTGTCTGCGGTTCAGAACGCTGGCCCTCCGCTGTTTGTGTGTGTGTGTCTGTGTTTATGCCGCTCGTTTTTCTTTTCTTCCAGTTTTCACGTCATTCGCCTCTTCCAACCTTCCGTGCTGAGTGTCTGCCTTGTTATCGTACTTCTCTATTCATTGCTGCGTATTCTTTTGCTCTACCACCCCCTTCTATTTTTTCTTAGTTTGTGTTTCTTGTAACATTGAGCCCCTGATGAGTGGGGACACCCCTCACTCTGCGTGGTACCTCAGCGCCCAGCACACCGCACGCCGTATGCGGTGTATGCTCAGACGGCTCCCTCTCCCCCCCCTCTCCTATCCCCTGCCAGCGCCGGAGCCCCACTTCTCGTGGTGACAAGGGCCGAGAGTGCCTACGACGTGGCAAGGGGGGGGTCTGTGCGATGCATGGCCACACTGATGTGTCGGCGGTGGGGCCCTGGGTGGCGTTGCGTCGGGGTGGCCCGCGACAGCGAACACGCTTGTGCCGTCCATGTGGTAGGCAGGGTGTCGGCGTGGCTGGAACGCATTGCACCCGGCCCCGACTGCCGTTGCTGGTGCGGGGGGAGGGGGCCTGTGTGCCACCCCTACGGGGATGCACAGCAGGTGGGCGCCGGCGTGACGGGTGCGGGTGTGCGGCGACCTGCAGAGCGCGGCGGTGGTGTGGAGTATGAGGCAGGGGCCGTGCTCGGATGGCTGAGCCGGCGCGTTGCTGTAGGGCGTGTGTGTGCAGGGCTGCTTGGCACCACGCGATGTGCCCGTGACAGGGCCCGGCATAGCGTGGAGTGCAGCTAAGCTCCGATGCACCATGGCAGAAAAGACGGGTATACAAATCGCATTAGAGGGTACAGCAACATTGATGCTGCAGGGTAGTGGGCACAGAAACATGTGCTGGCGTGCAGGCGCGTTGGTGTTCTGTTGCACGCGGCACCGGCCGTAGTAGCAGAGAGTTCGCTGCTTTGTTATCTTTTTGGGTGTAAACGGGCTTCTCTCAACATCCTTCCGCGACTTAAGCAGTGGGACTACGCTGCGATGTTGCGGACTTATGCGCCAGTGTCTGTGCCTCTATCAGTGCGGATCGATACCTTAACGCACATCGCATCTCATATCTTTTTTGTTCTCGTCTTTGCGTGAGGGCATGCAGTATCAGGAGATCGCGCTTCTCTAAGTTACACAGAGCCTTCTGAGCTCGCGCGGCAGTCCGCTTTCTCGGTCTCCATACGCGCAACGGAAGCCACCTCTCACTGCACCGCTATCTCCATCATCACTTTAGCGGTGTACCAACCTTGGCGCTTACGCCCCATTCTTGCCGGCTCCACATTTGACACGTTCGTGACCTTCCGGACAACGGCGCCTTGCTGCACCATCGACACTGGCCCTCACTGCCGCCTTTGTTACGGCTTTGGTGCTGTCTACTTTCTTTCCCATCCCTACCGTGTCTCGCACCTCATCTTCTGTGTCTTGCTCCCCATTTCCTTCTTGAACTGCGCGGCACGGACCTGCGCTCGCCACCTGTACCCTTCACGTGCACTCGAAACGTTCGTCTGTGCGTCAGTAGTGTGTGCCGTTTCGCTTCATTGCTTAAGGATGTCCAGTGGAGCTTTAGGCCGTGGCTCATTTCACTCGGTTGTAGCCGGAGCGAATCCGCGCCGCATCCCTACTTACTACAACTCTGCCTATGAGCTCATCCAGCTGCATCGCGCTCACCGCGAAGTGACACGGAACTTTCTCGTCCGTGATAAGGTGTTCGACAATAAGTTCCCAGGTTGCTCGCTCGCCAACGGTCTCTTCAAGATGGTTCCGAACAAGAGAGGCAACTTCCACACGCGAGAGCTGACGGAGTCTATTCGGCATCGCACAATATGGGCACAGCGCATTCAGCAGCAGCGCACCATCAACGCGGCCATTCTTGACGACGCCACGAAGGTGCTCAGCCCGGCACAGATGGAGGACCGCTTTTCGTATCGCACTCCCGACGCGGCAGCATACTTTAGCCCACAAGAGTACACGGCGGCCAACAACTGGCCCAACTACTGGCAGCATCCAACAGAGAAGCATGTAGTGCCAAGGCCGCGCTGGCGTCGTGAGCCGGAGTTGGGCGGCATCACGCGCGTGCGTGACGCCGTAGCAACCCCCATTGCGGATTATTAGGCCTCAGAGGGTGGGCGCACCTCTGCGTTCTTGTGCGTGAAAAATTGGCAGGCGGGGCGTCAAGGTGCTTGGCTGCCTGCGAAGCGGGTTTTCTCTGCCAGTGCGCTTGTTTTGTTTTTTTCAGTGCACGTGTGGATGCATCCGCAGGTGTTTCTCTGTCACAGAACCGCTTGCGATGAGCCTTGCTGTTCTCCCTCAGGCTCGATTCAAGCGCTTGGTTGGGTAAGGCGAAGCAAGAGAGCGCATCTTTCAATGACCTAATACGCCCACGACCGTTGAATGCGAGTACCAAACTCGATAGAGGCCAACTTCTAGGGGATTTGCTCTGCAGAGTTACCATGCTTCTCTCGAGAGTGCGCATCATCTTCCTACGAGTGCTGCTGCCTCAAGTTACCTTCTGAGGATCGAGTGCGGCGTCGGAACCCCTCCGCCTCATGTGCTCTTCGAAATGAGCGCTCTTCACGGAGCCCTAACCGACTGGCGGCATTGCAATGAATGAGGCCAGCGAACTGCCGTCTTTATACACGTTCTTACCGCTAATTCAGCTTGCAAATGAAGCTTGTCTCGTTCTCTTCACTGCCCCTGCAACATGGACTTGCGTGGTGCGGCGACCGAACAAAGAAAAAAAAGAAGGCCCGCCGGATAAGACGCCACCGAAGAGGGCCCAGCCACGGGGCACACACACACACACACACATGCTCTAACGCGCGCACCCGCACGCGGCTGCTTTCTTCTTTCCCATCGAGACACACGCGGTGACAGTTGCCGTCGTCGCGCCGATTCGCCCGCTTCCATTGTCTCGTCTCGCGCGGTGCTCTTGGAGTGCTGACAGGTATGCACGATTCCGTCGACGGCTTCTGGGCCGCGTGTAGCGGCTGCGGCGCTACCAGCAAGAGGCTGCTTATCCACAAGACGGGAGTGGCTGCCTCGCCCATCGGTCTCGTTACCGGCGAGGCGGTCAAGCACGGAAGTCCGCTCATTAATGTTCCATACAACTCCGTCTTTAATGGGCAAACACTGAGAGGAGACGTACTGCCTCGCGCGCTTCCGTCGCTTCGCAAGATGTTGCTGTTCTTGACGCGGCGAGGTCGGATGGGTGTGGTCACCGCACACAGCTTGTGGCTCGCGTGCTTTGTGGCGTGCTATCGTCAGCAGTGCGCCGTTACCAACAAGGCAGGGCGGTGGTTGCTGCAGCCACTGCTGAGTAGTACTGTGTATCCCCCGCTGCCGAACCTCTTTTCGGAACGCAATAAGTTCGCGTGCCCTTCTTTGCGTGCGAGCTCTGCAGCAGAGTTGGAGGTGATGGAGAGGCGTGTACAGGATGAGCTCGACTTGACTTACTCGATGCTGCGACACTACATAAAGCGCCGCGGTGTGTCGTCGAAGCTGCGCCCGAGCAGGGATATGCTGGTACAGGCGCACCGCACCGTCATGCAGCGCGCACTTCTGCTGCCCCGGAACGGGGAGCCATCCGCTCCGGCGGAGCTTTCCGAGTTGATCGAGACATCACCCGACCTTCCCCTCTTTCCGTCTCTCGTGCCTGCCATTGATCTGATACGAGCGGCCCCTCTGCACTCCCGCGCCGAGGCAGAGGAGGATGCAGAACCACCGAGCAGCGGCAACTGCTCCATCTTTACGTGCGTACAGTCGGACTTTTTGTCTTCTTCGAGCAGGCGCCGAGTAATTGTGGAGACGGCACCGCTGGCGGCCCGCCGGGTGGTGGTTTGCGCTACGAAGCCACTCAAGGAGGGTACGGAGCTGCTGATGGAATTTGAGTAGAGGCACGGCAGCGCTGGTGTGACTTTGTCGGATGAAGTGGGGACTGATGTGCACGATTTCCCAAGAGGCGCTGAATCTTCACAGAACTCGAATTGATTTTATTTGCCCTCTCCCAACGCTCACTCTTTGCGCAACCCGAAGAAAATGGAGTTGGCCAGTCTGCGCTTATCCGCGATGATTCTAGCCACCTTTGGGCACATGCAGCCGTCCTACCCTCGTCACGCCGGTCGGTGCCGTTACCAGAACTCTATTGTGCTCACACTCGCACTTGCTGCCACCAAGCGCGCTGTTTGCCTACGAGTACCACCGTCAACCTTTTATATCCGCCCCCTCCTTTTCCTCACTCCCGCTTCGCTGATGGCCTTTTTCGTTACCGTTGCCTCTCGACCCTCCATGTTTACTCACCACACCCTTCATACCGAAAACGAACAAGAAGCGAACAGGCGAGCACGCCACGCGTCACACGTCAATTCGCCCTCCGCTACATCCCACTGGCACTTACGCAACCTCGTAAAGACCTCATTTCGTACTCTTGCGCACCTAATACTTGCCCTCATGGCTGAAGGATGTCTCCGTGCGTAGTACCTCAGCGCCCAGCACACCGCACGCCGTATGCGGTGTATGCCCAGGCGGCTCCCTCTCCCCCCTCCTATACCCTGCCAGCGCCGGAGCCCCACTTCTCGTGGTGACAAGGGTCGAGAGTGCCTACGGCGTGGCAGGGGGGGGGGTCTGTGCGATGCATGGCCACACTGATGTGTCGGCGGTGGGGCCCTGGGTGGCGTTGCGTCGGGGTGGCCCGCGACAGCGAACACGCTTGTGCCGTCCATGTGGTAGGCAGGGTGTCGGCGTGGCTGGAACGCATTGCACTCGGCCCCGACTGCCGTTGCTGGTGCGGGGGGAGGGGGCCTGTGTGCCACCCCTACGGGGATGCACAGCAGGTGGGCGCCGGCGTGACGGGTGCGGGTGTGAGGCGACCTGCAGAGCGCGGCGGTGGTGTGGAGTATGAGGCGGGGGCCGTGCTCGGATGGCTGAGCCGGCGCGTTGCTGTAGGGCGTGTGTGTGCAGGGCTGCTTGGCACCACGCGATGTGCCCGTGACAGGGCCCGGCATAGCGTGGAGTGCAGCTAAGCTCCGATGCACCGTGACAGAGAATGGTCAGCCTGAAGAAGAAAATCAATAATACACACTGCTGTGCACGTTTTCTGGTGCCATCTTTCCTTCCCGCTTCTCCGTCTTGTGCGCGTCGTCGAATCGGGTGAGTGGCTCTTTTTCTCTCGTCTACTCTCCTGCTGCCCACTGACCCCTCTGCTTGCATTCGCGTCTTGTTCGCACCTTCACCCCACCAGCGTCTTGTACACGAGCACTTTGCTTTTGTGCACCCCTCGTCGAAAGGGGCGTGCTTCTGGGACCGTCTTTTGCGCTGAGCGCTGCTTGTGTTCTCCTGTTGCAGACTTCTCGTTTCTGTGATTCCCCTTCTTTGTTTTCTTTTTCACGTCCTTTTCCGCGCGCTCCACTCGCCGATTCCTCGTCTCCCTCTACACCACAACACAAAACAACACAAATTCATACCCCACACGAGAGAAAGCGTGTCTCCCTACGCGGAAACCCCCCTTTTTTGCTCTGTGTACTCTCTATCGGGCACCATGTCTGAGTCCACCGCGCTGAATGTGTCGGCAACGGAGAAGAAGGGCTACAAGAGCTGTGATGCCGCTCGCGCCGCCTTCCGCGCCGGCGACGTGGAGGCGTCGCGTCGTGAGCACATGAAGGAGATGCCGCAGGAGAACCACAACGTGAGTGCCTCCGAATATGTGAAGTCCCTCGTGTTTGGCGGTCTGGACGGCATCATGACCACTTTCGCCATTATTGCCGCGGCGGCCGGGAGTGGGGGCAACAAAGCCACGGTACTCATTTTCGGTTTCTCCAACGTTATCGCCGATGGCTTTGCTATGGGATTCGGCGAGTACGTCTCTGGCGAGGCTGAGCGGGAGAACGCCATCTCGGAGCGGCGCCGCGAAGAGTGGGAAGTGGAGAACTCGTTTGACTTGGAAATAGACGAAATGGTGCAGATATACATGGCGAAGGGGCTCTCCTTCGACGACGCGCACACGATTGTCGGCATCATCTCCAAAGACCCGAAGATGTTTGTGGACTTCATGATGGTGGAGGAGCTCGGGCTTCTGGTGGACATCGACGACGCTCACGGCCCCAAGAAGCAAGGTGTCGTGATGTTCGCATCCTTCATGTTCTTCGGCTCCATCCCTCTCCTAGCGTATCTTCCAGGCAAAGGCCAGGGCGTAGACTTCGTTTTTTTCGTGTCCTGCTTTCTCACGATGGCCTCGCTGGTCTTCCTGGGCTCGGTGAAGGGTTACCTCGTCGGCGTCAGCATGGGGCGCTCGGCGGTGCTTATGGTGCTCAACGGCTTAATCAGCGGTATCGTCAGCTTCATGGCTGGCCACCTGATTCAGATGGCGCTCACTAACGGGGACGAGGCCACGACTTCCTTGCCTGTGTAAGGTGTGCTCTACGGAAAATAAGCTCTTTGCTGGTGGCAAGCACTTGCACACGTCCTTATTCATGACTCTTTTTTTTGTTTGCCCTCTCGCTCGCTCGCTTGCTCTCTCTCTTTCCACTGTGCAAGATGCTAAGAGACCGCACAGATATGGATGGATTTTAGCTCTCTTATCTGAAGTCTTATCGCATGAACCGAATTCTATCTTTCCGAAACACGTCAACTCGTTGCAAGCACACTAGCGAAGAAGAGCGTAGTACTCATCGAGGCCGTCTCCATCGTCGTGGCTATCAAACCCGCCGTGCGCTCACGTTTCCCTTGCGGCAAACTTGCTTGGTGTGTTGCAGCACAACTTGCCGGACCGAGAGAGAGAAGGTGGGCGGCGCCCTCGACTAGGGGCCAGAGGGAGTGGGGGCTGCGGAAGACAGGAGTGCACCGGTCGACACCATCGTGAGCCATACCCCGCCCCCGATTTCTTCTCTCTTGTCTTTGAGTGCAAGGCGAGCGTGTCATGCTGGTGCGGTCCACTGCGCGCCAACGCCATGCTTTCTGCCTCTCATACACCCATGAGATTGCCGCCACTTCTTGAATTCCACCCTCTCTAATTTCCTCTCGTCCGCCTCTCTGATTATTTTTCTACCCATGCCTCGCTCTCGGCGAGCCGTCGAGTGCGCCGCCGCGTATCTTTCCTGACGAGAGCGAGAGAAAGCCGCCCTCGTCTGCGGGTGACGCACGCTACCGGAATGGAGTCGAGAGGCCGTGTTCTTGGTGCGGTACGCACACTCTCTGAAGCTGTGTCGGCGCAAGGCAAGTGCGAGAACTCGCGCAGTCTAGTAATCCAGGTCGTGTCAGGCAGCTGCGAGTCGTTTAGCTTGCACCAGCTAGAGCAGGCGCTGTGCTACTTCACGAACCACAACAGCAACTACACAAACGTATGCGAGGATGAGTTTCACGTGTTGGCAGAGGAGACTCTGAACAACTTGATCCGATCCATTCTTGTTTACGACGACTTCTCCGGCTTCTTCGGCGATGCCGAAGTTTACTCCCTCTCCATGGCGTTTCAATACAACCTTTCCGTGGAGGCACTCACTCTGAGAGGCATCAACATCAGCGACGAGGCGATTTGTTCCCTCTGCGAGGCGCTCGTGCGGTCCCGAGTGAACTACATTGACCTCTCAAACACTCCGTTGGAGGATGAAGCAGGCCGGTCTATCGCTGCCTTGGCCCACATCAACCCGTATCTGCGCACCGTCATCGTGGATGACACCCTCATCGCCGATGATGTGCTGGACGAGATCGACGTTGCCTGTCAGTTCAACCAGAGCAACTTTGAAGGCAACAAGGGAGAGGTGGATGAATCAGTGCTCCGCCCCGCTGATCTCGGTCGCTTGAAGCACCGCCTCCAGCAGATCGTTCGAGCTCAGGAAAAGAAGGTGCACTACTGCGTTGCGCACTTGTTCGGATGCTGCCCGAACGGCGAGATGTGCCTCTACTCCCACTCCCTCGGGAAGAGCGGAATGGACGAGACTGATACGTCGCTCTCTGCAAAGATATCGGAGCTGTTCGCTAACGGTGGCAACTGGGAGGAGCGGTTGCCACCGCGCCCTACTGACGGCCCTTCCTGGCGCAATCCAGAGGACGAGGCCAAGCGAACTCCTCGCGTCAACAACGCACGACGTCGAAGAGAACAGGACAGCAACACCCCCGCGGCAGCGCCTGCGCCGGCTGCGATGCCGCCGGTGCAGCAGACACGATGGTCACCGTTGCTGAGTGGACTGGCGGGTATGTGCTGCGGTTTTCTTGCTGTGGGGCTTGTGGGCGTTGTTACGCGACGTCAGGCACCCCGTCCCTCATCTGGTTAGAGGAAGCGCGACAGCACGCTCTTTGTCACGCCGCGCATTCCCTTTCTGTACATTAAACACAGACAACGGTGAAGGAAAAGGACAAGGAGTGGAGCGTGTCGGCTCGTTGTACTCAGGTGGGCGAAGCGCCTCATTCATCGCTCAGCTCATATCCTCTTCCTCTCACGACACTCGCGGTAAGCGCGGTGCAAGACATGCACACACAAGTTACGAGAGCTGAGAAGTTCTCGCTTCATTGCAATGCCACTAGCGCCGTTCTCAGTGGTTGTCGGGACCTGCTTCTTTCGTGCTCTTCTCCTGCTCCCCTCTCGTTCGCCCACCTCTCTTCCCTCTCTCTACATCCGTGCGCCACTGCCCCCCCCTCCCCACCACCACCATACACAAAAAAAACGCGCATTTTTCTTCATCGTTGCACCTTCTTTCTCCTTTTGCTCCGTCTTCTGCAGCCTTTCGAAGCACTCCAGTGACGTTATTTCCTCGATCTCGACTCTCGATTTCCTTTTCCTTCTCTGTTTGGGAAGGCAACAGTGCAGGAAGAGAAGCATTCGCCTGCAGGTCTCGCACTTTCTCTCCATACGCAAGCACATCCGCACGCACAGGCGCGCCGTGCCGATAGGCAGTTGTTTTCTCCGGAGCACATATCCCTCTCCTCAATCTCTATCCTGCTCACGGTCTGTCCCGGCGCACCTCTTCGCTCAGAAGTAGTGCCAGACGTAAAGGCGCTCAGCTTCAGATATCAAATCACCCTTTGAGACTTCTCACGATGGCGGGCACAGGCAGCGGCCACGATCAGTCGACGGACGTATTTTCGGCCGAAGGTCGCGTGTTCCAGGTGGAGTACGCCGGCAAGGCTGTCGACAACAGCAGCACCGCCGTTGCGGCGTGCTGCAAGGACGGCGTTGTGGTTGCGGTGGAAAAAATTTACACGAGTCGCATGCTGGAGAAAGGCTCGAACAACCGCATCCACGCCGTGGACCGCCAGGCCGGCATTTGCATCTGCGGTCTTCTCCCGGACGGGCGCGCGATTGTCTCTCGCGCGCGGCAGGAGGCGGAGAATAGTCGCGACATTTTCGCCACCCCCATCCGCGGTTCGGTGCTGGCAAATCGCGTGGGGGAGTTCATGCATGTGTACACCACCCACTTTGCGTACCGCCCGTTCGGGTGCTCGGCCATCATCGCGTCGTATGCTGATGACGGACCGCAGCTCTTCGTTAGCGATCCCAGCGGCACGGTGGCCGGGTACTACGGCGTTGCGCTCGGCAAGGCCAAGACAGTGGCAAAGAGCGAGCTGGAGAAGCTCGACTTCTCCAGCCTCACTTGCGACGATGCGGTAGTGAAGCTGGCCAACATCCTTCACGATGTGCATGACAAGCAGAAGGACAAGCTTTACGAAGTGGAAGTTGCGTGGGTCTGCGACAAGTCGGATCGCATGTTTGTGCACGTGGCGGCTGACATGGTTCCGTCGGAAACGTCGAACTGATGTTGCCGCAGTTTTGTGATGACGCCTGTGAGCATCAGCTGACCTGTGGGAGAGAGCTGACGGGTGTGCATGTGTGGTTTGCTGCGTCGTCCGCGAGCGTGACGCGATGCACGCACGTCTTACCCTCGGATTCTCTTGCTCAAGTGTTGCGTCTTCTCCCCTGCCCGCCGTTCTTGTCTCTTCCCTTCATTTCTTTGTTTCGGCGGCGTGTATGTGTTGGCGTGGACACGGGTGCGAGCCCCGCTTTTTTCCTGTAGTGTTATCGTGAGGCGCCTATGCCGTATGAGATACCCGCGTCTTGGCATGCGCGGGGAAGCTGCAGGCTAGGGAAGACGGAATGGCGGTGTAGGAAAATAGACAGATTGATGTGTGTGTGTGTGTATGTGCGTGGAGGTGCAGGAGAGGGTCGCGGAGCTTACTCACGCATGCATGACAAGAGTTGTAGAGAAGAAGATGTCGGCGACTCCGAGAATCTCGTTTATCCCTGTTATGCCGGCATGCATGCAGAGTGTGGAGAAGTTCTTGAGCCACGACGGCGTGTGACCTCCCTCTGCAGTTCTCCTTTCTCACCCCCTTTTGTATCCATCCCGGGTGGCCTCCCATTTTTTTTGCCTCTCCCTTTCTCTTGAGAGGGCCAACGCATGTGGGAGCGGTCACTGCTCATTACGGATTGGCGGAGATGATGTTATGCCGGAGCCAACCACCACTGTGAGCACAACTTCTGACAGCGCCTAATACAATGCAGTGACGCCGCTGCTTCCCTCACGGCTCCCGCATTTCGTCTTCCCCGTCATGGGACCCGCGCGCCCCGTAAGCGAGACGAGCGCATTGTTTCCAACCGCGCGCACAGACGGTCAAAAGGACTCTCGCGCTGAAGCGGCCCGAGTCCTGACCGCGGGAAGAGGGCAGGCTCTGCTGGCGACAGCAGCGTTAAGCGCGTGCCACTTCTTTACCTCGCTGTTTCCTTTTCTCTCCTCTTCTTTTCCGCTGCTGCCTCCGTGCCACTCCACCCATTAAACTCTTAGCCCGAAGGTCAAGTGAAGCGCACATGCTCCGTAGCTCTCTGCGCTACGGCGTTCACAAGGTGGGCTACACTCACCCTCACCACCTTCCGGTCCCATGCGCGCAGCGTTGGGACCTCCGACTCGCACGGGCGCGCATCTTTCAGGAGTACATCGAGGAGAAGGCACCGGGTGCTTGGCAGTTGGAGGACGAGCGTCACATGTCACCGGAGTTCAACACTTTCACCGGGTACCCAATGCGCAACTTGCGGCCCGGCTACGGCCAGAACCTGCCAGAGTTCATCATGAAGAAGCGCTTACCGAACAACACGCACTACGAGCTCTTTGCCCGCCGCGACATCCCCAACGAGGACAACGCCATGTATGGGAAGCTTCTTTATGACATGACCATTCACGGCACGTCCTTGCCATCGATCTATCGGATGCATAAGGACATCAACAAGGCGCAGCGCAACGACCGAAAGCTGTCTGGCAATCGCTTCAAAGTACTCAACTCTAGCGGTGCCAAGAGCCCGCCCTCTGGCTTTGAAGCGATCCCCGATGCTGTAGAGGACGAGGATGATTGAGAAGACCAGAAACAACCCCTCTCTTGTTGTTGAGGTCAGTGTGAGATGCACCAGTGGCGCTGCTATCTTTTCATTTACGTCGCTGAGCCTGCTTTCCGCGGCTATCTTTGTGGTGGCACGGTGCGGAGCTGTTATGGGCGCGTGTGCCTTGTGTTGTTTTCTTCACATCTCTTGCCGCGCATTCGCATGTATGCGTGCCGTGTGCTTGCTGATATCCTTTTTTGCGTTCATGATGTGTGTGTGTTTGTGGCGAACGGTGAAATGTTTATTGTTAGGGCCGCACGGATACAACGATAGGAAAGCACAACATCAGCAGCCATCAACTAAACGGGAGCAAGCACTTTACTCGCACGCCCGGTCACGGCGCACGCGCCTCCTTTTCGTTCCACCTCAGTGGTGCGACGTGCGTAGGCGAGAGAGTGAACCGAGTTAGGGTGGGGCGTAGGGCTGAAGGCGTGCGTGCCGGTTTACAGGCTCCTCCCTCTGCACACTCGCCGTCGCTGTCGCAGCCTGCATCTGGGGTGTTGTTTCAGCGAATGGGCCCATCGGCTGCCGCATATGGACTTCTCCTTCGCGCTTCCCGCGTCTCCTTGCTGTCGTATTGCTTCTTCTCCGCTCCTGCGATTTACATGACGATGCACGTCATTGACTTTTTGTCTCTCTTGTCCACCTTTCACACACACCGCCCTTCCGCTCAATGCTGCCCTTTTCCTCCTCTCTCCGTTGTCGGCGTATGCAGCAGTGACAACGCTTGAGAGGACCGGTGCATTCTCTTCCTTCCTCTCGCTGAACCTCCCGCCTCTCTGCCTCTTCCTCTTCCACTGCATCAACGACCTCGGCGATGCAGGATCAATGGAAGATCGATCTAGAGTCGGAGGACCACAGGTCGCGACGCGACATGACGGAGAAGTCTATCGCCCGCTACGTGAAAGGCGAAGTGGAGCGGCAAGTGACCTCGTCCTCTACGTCGAGCTCCGTCTTTGTGTCTGACTGCACGTGGATCATGGGCGCATCGGTTGCCCAGCCGTCCTATCTCTGCTGCGGACTTAGCAACGGAAGTGTGTGCCTCCTGAACACGTCAAACCTGTCCAAGATTTACCTCTTCGAGGTCGATCGCGATTCCCGTAGATCGCAGCGCGACAGTGATCGTGGAGGGCAAGGGCAGGGACCTGGACGTGTGTCTGCTGCTTCGCAGCAGCTCGTCGCTGTGGCAACGCACACCGTTTCAGCCGGTACCAATCCGGCCGCTGTTCAGACACTGTTGTGCATGACGCTCGACAACGTCGTATGCGTGTGTCCGATGGATATGTCAACTGTGCTGGAGCGAAAGAAAGTGTCGCGCAGTGACATGGCCAAGGTGAAGCCGTTTCCGGCGGTGGCAGCCGGTGCGGTGCTACACTCGTCCGTTCACTTTAATTCCAAAGGCAGTGGCATCCTGGCACTACTCTGCATTGAGCAGGAGTCCTCGGCGGCACCAGGTGCGTCGTCGATCCGCTACTGCGCGGCCGTTCTCTCATCGCCGGACGAGACAGTCACCCTGCAGAGTAAGTACGCGAGCGAGGACGACTGGCACACTCTCGCTCCTCCGTCTGCCGGTGGAGACTCGCGCCCCGGCGCCCCCGTGGAGCTGTGCTACTGCGGGTGGTGGTCGGCGGACACACTCGTGTGCGTTTGGTCGAACAGCGCACTCCAGTTCTTGCAGGCGGCTGGAATGCAGGTAGTTGGTGAGTGTGGCCTACTGCACCACTGCACCTCAGATGCAGTGACGAACGCTACAGTTACCCGGCCGGGTGCCGCGGAGGCGTCTGATGGCGCCTCTTCTGGCCTCATCGCCGTCGTGCTCGACCACAACGTCGCTGCTTCCTTTTACGTCACAGTCCGACATAGCGCCAGCGCTAGTGCGCAGGAGCCGAAGCGCCACCGTATTGAGGCGTTCCTCACCGTGACGCTGACCCCCACCATGCAGACCTACTGTACGGAGGACATCCCCATCCGAGAACTTCACCTCGTCCGCTCGTTTTCATGGACTATTGTGTTGCTGCTGGAGAGTGGTGCGCTTGTCTTCCTGGACGCGGAGACGATGCGGCTCTCCGTTCATCGCCCCGTGAACCGCTTGCGGGCCCCTGACGCCGGCCGGTATCATGCAGGACCTCTGATGGTCGCCCCGCGGAACTTCTTCTGCGTGTTGAGTGGGAAACCGTTTTCAGCCGTCGTTGTCGAGCACAACACTGCGATTTTGCTAAAGTCTCAGTGAGGAGTGTGAGGTTACCGCGGGGCGCTCGACTGGTGTTTCTTCCTCCCGCGCCTCGCCGATCGCTGACGATAACTACTTGCCCTCTTACCCTGGTGGGGAGCAATTCTGTGAAGGCGGATGTGTGCGCGCACACATGGGCGTCTGCGTGCCTACATCGCCACGTGTCGTTTTTCAAATCTGTCTGTATGCAGGACCTGCTGACAAGAGCGACACCTCTCACTCTGCGTGGTACCTCAGCGCCCAGCACACCGCACGCCGTATGCGGTGTATGCTCAGACGGCTCCCTCTCCCCCCCCCTCTCCTATCCCCTGCCAGCGCCGGAGCCCCACTTCTCGTGGTGACAAGGGTCGAGAGTGCCTACGGCGTGGCAGGGGGGGTCTGTGCGATGCATGGCCACACTGATGTGTCGGCGGTGGGGCCCTGGGTGGCGTTGCGTCGGGGTGGCCCGCGACAGCGAACACGCTTGTGCCGTCCATGTGGTAGGCAGGGTGTCGGCGTGGCTGGAACGCATTGCACCCGGCCCCGACTGCCGTTGCTGGTGCGGGGGGAGGGGGGGGGGCCTGTGTGCCACCCCTACGGGGATGCACAGCAGGTGGGCGCCGACGTGACGGGTGCGGGTGTGAGGCGACCTGCAGAGCGCGGCGGTGGTGTGGAGTATGAGGCGGGGGCCGTGCTCGGATGGCTGAGCCGGCGCGTTGCTGTAGGGCGTGTGTGTGCAGGGCTGCTTGGCACCACGCGATGTGCCCGTGACAGAGAATGGAGGTGCTGGAGAGAAGCAAAGCGTGTTTTCGAGTGCACGCGCGCGTGTTTCGCGGAATGGTTTCAAGGGCGCGGTTCGACATTGCCGAAGAAGCGAAAATGCGCTTGGGTCTGCGCCGCAGACGCGCGTGAGTGGCTCTTGTTAGGGGCACGGAAAGGCCACCGCAGCTCAAGCAAAGCGATATACCGTCGACATCTTCTTGTCCACGATACCTATAAGCCTCGACTGCGCGCATGCGGGGCAGCTGCCGACGTGCACGAACTCTGTCCACACCGGCGTCCTCTTCTGTGGTGTTTGCCGCCCGCTATCTTGATTGTTTGTTTCGGTATTCAACTACTCCCCACCAATGGTGCCTTTATCCATTTTTTTTCTGCTGCTGCTTTGAGCGCTTCACGTGTGTGCTTGTTTTCCCGTGTAGTGCACATTGGGACCGAACTCGAGCGTGACTACAATCCAAGCGCGTTCACACGCTCACGCGAGTGCACATCGACGCCAACTGGTGCGCGTGTGAGTGACTCCCACGCGTTGTCTCTCGTCGCTTTTCTTCTCGACTGCGACAGGAGCTCTTCAGGGAAGGCCCGAATCTGAGAGCGACGGGAACGAGGCGCCTCGGCCACACTCGCATCGCAACTTTACACTCTTCGCGATGCGCGCCGCTTTCCGTCTGGCGGCGCAGTCGTTTCGCCTCTGTCCTGCGCCTGGTGTAGCTTCATCCCTCTCACTGAGCACTGTAGCGTCCTCCGCGTTCCGCGGCTCCCTTCTTGTTACCGCTCGAAGCTTTGCCAAGGTCTCGTCTGTTCAGGGCAAGATCGAGGTGCCTCCTGGTGGGTTTGTGACGGCGGACGTGAGGATCGACATGAACGCTAGCTTTGGCGGCTCCTTTGCCCGCGGTGTGTTTGCGGAGCGAGAGATTGGTTACGGCCGTGAGGTCATGAATCTGCCCGCCTACTGCATGTACATCAGCGAAAACGACCGCCAGCCACTGCGGGAACAGGTGCTTATCATGACGAAGGAGATCTTCAGCAAAGTCGTCTACGGAACGCCCCAGGAACAGCAGTACGTCAAGCACCGCATCCTCTCGCTCATGTCCGGGGGATTTTCCTACTTTACTCGCGAGCGCGACGTTTTTGACTTTGCGGAGGAGGTGCGTGCTCCCGGGGCCGACGGAGCCTTCCGCAACGGCTGCAGCTGCCTGATGAGCGGCGAATTTTCCTCTTACGATCTGCAGAAACTTCCCCTCATCGTCGAGTTCAACCGCTTCGAGGTAGACTACCGTGGCCGCCGCGGCATCTGCCTCTTCCCCGAGGCCTCGTACCTGAACCACAGCTGCGAGCCGAACGTTGAGCTTTCCATTACGTACAACAGCATCAAAAACAACTTTTTCCTCAGCGCCCGCGCGGTGCGGCCCATTCTCGAAGGCGAGGAGCTCTTTATCAACTACATGCCGGGCAACAACCTCCCTCTCTCGCGTCTGGCGTTGGCCATGAAGAAGCGCTGGGGGTTTGAATGTTCCTGCGTCAAGTGCAAGAGCCGCGCAGTGGGCGCCGTGACCATTGTTTTTGTCGTTCTTCTGATCCCCATCATTGTGTACATCCGCCGCTTTATTGTGGAGCGGACAAAGGAGAAGCACCGCAGCCTGTGACAGTCGAGGGGTAGCGGCTATGGGAGGAATGTGGACCGGAGGCGAGGATGGCCGAGGCCTTTGGTGGGCTGACGATTTTTGCGATGCCCACGGCCGTCAGTGAGCCGTGTCCCCGGCAGAGACGAGATGGCGTGCATGTCGCTCCTGTCTGAGACAGCGCCATACTACACAGTTTTGCGAGGTTTCGTTGTGAGTTGTTCTTCTTACAGGCCTACGTTTCGTGAAGTCGAGTTACATCGAAAACAGAATAGCCGCAGAAGGATAAGAAGGGATGGCACGCGTGGAAGCGTCTTTGCTCTCTGGTTCAATGCATGCCTCACAGGAACTGTGCTGCCTCCGCGCATCTAGGCGCACGCAGTCGACGAGATCAGGTGCAGGTCTCCGGCAGTTGCTGCTCGCCGATGAATGCACACTGCAGACGCAGCAGCTGCGTGGAGCACAAAGGTGCATGAAGGGAGCACCACATGCACTGGTCCTGTACGTTGTGCTGTACTTTGTCTCGACCTTCCCACCCTTTTCGATGCTCCTTTTCTCTACTTTACATATGCACATACATGTGTGTGTGTGTGTGTGCTTGCTTCCGCCTGCACAGGTTTTCGCAGGCTCTCTTGTTCTCTGTCAAATGAGAGCACACACACACGCGCGGTAGAACATTCACAGTTACACCAACAGCATAAAGGAAAGGACAGATAGTGAGCAAAACATCACCGGTCGTTGGCGTGTGTGCGTGTCCGCTCGCTCAAGGTGTGTGTGTGTGTGTGTGTGTGACTCGACGGCTCCATCCTCTGCTGACTCTTCGCTGCATCCTCACTCCTTCCTGCATACACTCAGCAACGACGCATATTTCATTGAGACCAGCGGTTGCCGACGACAGCGAAAAGCAAAAACTCAGGGCTTCGGCTTCTCGCCTTTTATTCATCTTGATTCTGGCACGTGCAGAACAGGAGAGAACAAGGGATCAGTGGCACGACGGAATCTACGGCAGAGAAGCAGCAACAAACGAGAGCCGCTCAGGGACAGGCGCACCTGCGCCCACACCTCCACACCATTGAGGGCGCCGCCATTGCATCTGCTGCTGCTGCTGTCGCTGCTGCTGCAAGGCGCACGTTTGAGTCATCATTTCTTTCTCCCGCAAAACCAATTTTGCGCACGCCATCACTCATCACCCCTTCAGGTCCTATACATCAGTGCACGCAGACACGGTTCAGCATTTTCACTTCAGATTCTGGGCTCCATTCTTCCTAACTTTAACTTCTCCCTTTCCCCCTACTCACTCACAAGCTTAGCCCTCGCCCACCTCCTCCGCCCTGAGTTCTTGCCGAGTCTGCGCAGTCTGGATCGAGCTCCTCCTTTTTTCGTTTTTTTTTAGGCTCTGTATCTCCCTCTCGTGTCTCGCAGCGAAAGATGTGGAACATGTCTTCCAGTCCGGTCCCCTCCGTGAATGGCTCTCGACCACCAGCTGGGACCGCTGGCGGCTACGTCTTCATGCCGTCAGGGGTAAAGAAGTCGATGTCGCTCCAGGCAGGTGGCGTGGTGAATGGCGTAATACCCGGTGTAGTTCCCCCGCACGATCGCACGCAAGAGGTGTGCAAGTACTTCGTGAATGGCGGGTGTCTGCGTGGGACAAACTGCCCCTACCTTCACGAGCTGCCGGACGAACGTCACCTTGACGTCAACGGGCTTGGTTTCATTCTCAACCCAAACGTTCATAATGCGCAGAAGACGGTGGCATCTCCGCAGACGCAGGTGACGGCAAGCACGCCTAGCCAACCACTGAAGGCAGCCGGCTCCTCTCTCACCATGATGCTCAGCAATCAGAATGCCAGCCAGAGTAGAGTGTTCAGCCCGACCAAGGCCGCAAAACACCAGCCGCCTTCCATGAGTGGTTCTAGCTCAGCATCACCGCAGACGATGCCGATGGGAAAGCTGCCAGCCCCTCCCAAGTATAATCCACCGGAGCCGTACTTAGAGCTCAACCTGCCTCCGGCGCTAGCATTCCCGCTGAAGGTGCCGGCGAAAGACACCACTGCGACCCTCGCTCATTTGATGCTACAAAACTGAGTCCGTCACTTGGCTTTTGGCCATCGTGAGAAGTGGCCGCACTGAACATGGCGAAAAGAACACATTCGAACGAGGCGTTTATGTGTGTGTGTTTGTGCCTGTCAACTGTGTTGTCGGGCTCTGCTTTGGATGCATGGCCGAGACTGCCGTGTCAGTGGCCCGCGTTGTTCTTTTTTTTCTTCTATGTAAGCTGTGAAGAAATTTAACTTTTTTTGTACGTTTTGCGCTTGTTGTCCACTGTCTCCCGTTGTTGCTCTTCTGTGTGTGACTGCCTTCACCCACCTCCCCTCCCAAACGCCGCTGTTATGTCGTGCTTCCGTATGCGCGTGCCCGCTTTAGAAACGCTGTTGAGGATACCGACTCACCCGCTCCGCACAGCAAATGTAGCACGCTCAGGTTGCACGTGCACACAAGAGCATAGCCGCTTGCTCAGAGGTATGGTTTGACCCAAGTATGCTCGACGTCGCGATGCTTACTCCCTCTCTTCTTCCTCCATACATTCCTCAGTGCACTTGCGTCCAGCTGTTTTTTTTTTCCGACCCCCTTTTTCCCCTCGTGGCTGTCTTCCTATCTTTCCGTGCAGCACACCTTCTGATAGTCGTCCTGCTGCATTTTTTTTCGTTCATGTTCTTTCTTTCTGTTTTGTCTGTTTTCTCTCGAGGTTCTTTGCGGAGCTGTAGGTGTGGGGTAATTTGTTTGATCTCAGAGATGACTAGCTTGAAACAATAGCAAAGAAGAAGATGCGGTGCTGAGAAGGAACCTGCAAATAAAAAAAATGTCTGACGGAGGCCTCTCATCGCATACGTGAAGGACGCAATGAGAGAGGCGCACACGAACACCCAACCGCGATGGCGGAGATGAACCGAAAGATGCGGCACGAGAGTGAAGACCGAGAAGAGAACGCGCGCACACACTCGCCCATCCGCGCATTCCTAGCGTCACACACATTGAAGTGCTGCTGCTCTTTCTCTCTTCCTCGGCCCTCTCTTTTCCTTCGACGTTGGGTTTTCTTTGTCGTCGTCTCCTCGCTGATTCTCTTGCCGTGCTTCTTCTCTTCACCTGCTTCTTGTTATCCTTCCGTATTGTGTACGTGCGCGAGGTTGTCTTCTTGTGTTTCTTCCCTGTCAATGTTTTCTTTTGCTTTTTGAGAGTTCGCGTTTTGCCATTTTTTTCCGGTTCGTTACCTCCTCTTTCCCCCCTGTGTTATGCTATTGTGTGTGTGTGTTGCGTTCCTTTTGTGCGTGTTATCCCGGCTCTGTGTTTTCCCTGTTTTCACCCGCGTGTGCTTGTTTTGTTTCATTCATCTCTTTTTGCCCTCTTTTGGCCTTTTCCTAACACTGAAAGAACCACCACTACTACCACTACTACCAGTATTAATCGACACCACCAAAACCAAAAAAAAAACAGAGGTTCCAGAGATTAAAGGGTCGCAACAGTGCAACGGAACGTTGAAGTCCGATGAAACGTTACGTGGGTTTGCCTACAGAGGAGCGGCGCTGTGCGATGCGAACGTGGTCGTGACCGACTTCGAAAAACACACATGCCGATCTGTTTTCTAGTGTACTGTCACCTGTGCTGTACTGCTGCATGTAGACATGTATGCGTGGATGCCGTGGCAGCTGCTCTTTTGTCTTCGCTCACTGCTGCAGCATGTTGTCACCCAGAAGGTGGCGTGTGTGCATGCGTGTGCCGGACGCCTCTCACTTGCTTCTTCGATGCCCGTCAACACATCCCGATCGCCTGCTGCCTCCTTTCCTTCTGTTCTCTGTCCCGTTCTCCATTCTCTAATGCTCACTCGTCGTAGAAGTTGAGAGATACCCTCATGCTCACGTCGCAAGGCGAACGTGTGGCCGGGACCGGTGAAAAGAATCGGTCTCTCACGTCTTCTCCGTCTGCTGATATGCTATCCCAGCTGATCAGTCACGTCTCACGGAGTGCCGTTACCCCGTACGGGGCGCGCGTGCCTAAGGAAAGCGCTGAATCCGTCCTCCTCAAACAGCGCATGGAGGTCATGAAAACCGTAGCAGCCATACGGGCCAACGAGGACACCTTTGGTGGCGCTCGCGTATCGAGACACGGATGTACGCTCCCGCAGACGAAGGCTGCACCACGAGATACAACCCGCAAGCCCCTCTACACCGCCACCTCTAGCAATCAATACAAGACGATCAAGGACTTGAAGGCCGATGACGGCACTGAACCGGGTGCAGTTCAGCTCAAGAGAACGTCGCTCGTGCACGACGCTTCAGGTACGCTTGTAACGGCTGAGTCGCCTCACGGCAATGCCACCGAAAGTAGGGATCCACGAAAAGCGGTGGCGGAGAAGCACCGGGCGGCTCTGGTTACTCCCCGGCCGCATGTCCCCACGCGTATTGAACAGTGGATAGGGAGTTTCGGTCGTTCCCTCGGAGCGGTCAAACCCTACGCAGTGGGCCGAAGCACAAAGCTGGCGACACGACACTGCTTTACTGATCTCCCTGTTGACACAAATGATCGATATGTGGATAGAATGCAGTGCTGCCGCCCTTCCAAAGGCCTTTACACGTACTACTAACCGTCCCATGCTACCTTGCCAGTGGCGACCCACTTCTCCCTCCCCCTCAGTCGTGTGTGCACTGCAGCGTGCCGTGAAGCTACCGAGTCTTTAGTTACACACATTTGCTAGGCATCAGGGCAGGGTCGCCGGCCAACACTCATGTATACTAGTTCCCAACGCGGAGAAGTTAGCGTCGGCGCTTTTTCTCTCCCTTTTATGTGAGTTTTCACTCCCCTCCTCTCGTTCTGCTTTAAGCCGTTGGCGTTGCTCCCTCTTTTAGTTTGTTTGCTTGCTGTGTGCGGGTGCCCGTTGCGCTTGTACAGTTCACTTCCTTCGCCCTTGCAACGAAGCAAAAAAAAAAACGACTGCGTGCAAGTAACACTTGCTCGGCGAGGAGAACGGTGATGGATGGCTTTTCGAAGGCATCTTACAGTCTGTTGCTCTTCCGTGGATGGCAGCGACGGGAGAAGGTGTACTGCGCATTTGTGTCTCTCCAAGTACCTAAGCCCCACCTATCCCTCTCCTGCCCTAGTCTATTTTGGTGCGTTCTTGTGGCGCGGCCCCATGGACGTTGGCAGGTGCTTTTGGCGGTTCATGGCTCGTTGGCGTCTCTGTTCGATCGGTGTGGCTGTCAGAGCCACCGACGCTGCACTCGACGCACGCCACTGCCCTTACTCACGGACTTCTGCACCACCTTCCCTTTCCTTCACTCTCATCGTCTCCTTTCTTTTCCCTTCCCCGCCATTGTCCAACACACGCACATATACACGTACTGGTACATACCTCAACACGCCTGGGCTCTCTTTGTATGTCTCCTCCTGCGGATTGTGTGCCTCGCCGCCAACACCGTGTTTTGTCACCACTTTCCCCGCAGAGTAAGATAATAATCCTCTTAACTAACTCGACTTCTATCAAAATGCAGCAAGCGTACTTTGGTCAGCAGCCCATGCTGCCACCTGGCTGGCAGCTGTCGTACACTGCCGATGGAAAGCCCTACTACATCGATCACAACACCAAGACCACCCACTGGAGTATCCCCCCGACCGCCTACGAGCCGTACTACAACAACGGTCGCGGTCGCGGGGCGGGCTACCGTGGCGGCCGCCAGGGTATCGATAGGACGAAGATGAAGTCAAAGATGTGTATTTACTGGGAGAAAAACGGTAACTGCGCATGGGGCGATCGCTGCGCATTCGCGCACGGCGCCGAGGAGCTCCGTAATCCCGCGAGTCAGCCTCGAAACGATGCCCCAGCGAGCGCTTAATGAGATGGCGGCGGCATACGTAAGATAAGAAGATATGGAAAGCGGTACGTGCGCTTCTTACTTCAGATTTGTGTCGGTGCGATTACGTGTCTTTCTGTGTTCTTGTATTTCCGCCCAGGACTTTGATTTCATCTATTTACCTTGAGTTTGTATGGCTCTCGTTCACGCCGATCCTCTCCACTATAGGACCGCGCAGCGAGCAGGCACACGAGAGAGAACGGGGAAATACACATGCGCGAGGGCTGTGAAGCTTTATTTAACGCCAAAAAGATGATCTGACCGAAAAAGAAAAGAAGACAGGAAAGAAAAATGACGACCCAAGCAGATGCACGGAGGGCGAAACCATGGCAAAGTAATGAGAAGAAAAGAGCTAAAAATGCGTAAAAGAAGGGCAGACAGAAAACGAAAAAGGAACGTAAACGATTACCGTAACTACCTCGCTCAGATGATGTGCGTGTGTGTGTTTGCGCACATCTCTCTCTCTCGCTATATATATATGTCGGTGTCTGTCTGTCTGTGCGTGTGGGTCTGTAAGGGCGTGCGCGTGTATAAAAAGCACTGTTTTCTTATCTTCTCTCTGTTTTTTTTTTGTTCTATTTTACTTTTCCATTTTTCTTTGTAAACCTAAGATGAAAACCTGCGCTTCAAGTAGCCATCCCAGTTTGTGCGCTCTATAGTTTTTTCAAAAAAGGTTTTCGTGTGTCGGACTTTTGCACAGAAAAAGAAAGCGAAATCAAATGCTGAGGGAACTTTGCAGCGCCCCAGCTCATCTCGATTCCGTGTCCCTCCTTTTACGCGTCATTTCTGCCTTCTTTCGGCTGTGATGCGACGATGAATGAACCGAGGGTGGCTGTGGGATGGGTAAAGTGGATACAGGAAGAGGCTCCTGTAACAGTCAACGCTGCAGACCGTGGCGCGCGTCTCCGCCACGACGCAAGAGGAGAGAGGCCGGAGTGCCTTCTCTCCTTTCCTCGTAGGGGCTCGCGCTCCTCTGTGATGAGCAGCTGGTCTGCAGGAGTGGTGGCAAGTGAACGATGCAAAAGCTGCATCTGCAGCCGCTCCTCCGATCATCGTGTCGCGAAATGCAAGAGTTGCAGTATGAAGATCCGACGCGTGCTTAATGACCGTTTCCCTCGCTGATCACCGTCCGTGGGTAGATTCGGCACCATCGTTTTCATCGATGAATGCAGCGGCTTCAGGGTCTCTCTGTCCTTTGATGCACATTTTTGTCTACTTAACACTTTCTTCGCTGCTCCACCCCTCTCTTCTCTCTTTCCTTTTAAACGCTTTCACGGCATCTCTGTGCTCCTCTCATCTTGTTCTCCCCTTTTCGCAAGAAAACAACAACAAAAACGAGCCCACCGATTTGTTTACAGAGTTGCGATATTTTCTGTTGTTCTAGCCTTCTCTTCACCTTGCTCTCTGCTCGATTGTGAGTTTGCCTCTTCCTGTCTGCGCGCGTGTGTGTGTATGTCTGCGCGTGCGTCGGCACGAAAAGGACTGCGGTGCTGTTAATCTTCGTTTTTTGTTCATGCGTGCTTGAGCTACTTTTCTTTCTTTGAGTCTTCGTGGAAGCGCAGTAGAAAGCCTTCTGGGCATTGCTCCCCCTCTTTCGTCTCCTCATTGACGGTCACATCGAACCTCGCTCTTTCTCTGATATCCCCCTCCCCCGAGCCCTTCGACTTGTGAGTGCGGCGATGCCCTTTCGCCAGGCAGTGGCGCCCATGCTGGCCGTGCTCGTGTTCTCCCTCGGGCTAACATCGACGTATGCCAGCTCACCAGCAAAATGGGTGCCGACGCTGGCCCTTTTCGACATCAACAATTCCCGTATACTTTCCACGACGGGCACATCCGAGGCCGTTTCTCTCGGGCAGCGCAGCCTCTTCGTTTCAAGGTATGATCCAAACCCTTCCGTTTCCGTAGCCTCTCTCACATTCTACGGCTCCGAGAACGGCTACGCGACCCGCACGTTTGACTTCCTCACTGTTCCCTACTGCGTGGTCGAGTCTGGGACAACCGCGGAGTGCAATCTTCACGACCACATGCTATACATGATGTTCCGCTTTCGCCACCGCTATGAAGCCGACTTTCACGCCGTTGTTTGGCAAGACCCCACGCCTTTCTCGAGCACGGTCAAAGCATTGCAAGATTTCAAGGCGCACTTGAATCGCTCAGACGTTGTGTACCCGGAGAACGACGGGTCCATGCGCGTGGAGGAAAGTGCTACGTGCTCCGACATTATGGACGAGTGCTACCTCTCACGAGCGGCGACATACACGAGAAGCTACAAAGAAATCGATCCTGCCCAGTACTCCGCCCGATTTCTCTTCCGCATCGGCAAGCAGTACACAATGAACGGCCCGTTGCGCGTCCGCCTCCACAGCAACCTCCCGCACGATGCCGAGACGGTCGTAGACGTTGTGCTCGTACTGTGCCGACAGCCGTCTTCGAACCCGCTCAACCATCGGTGGTGGATCGAGAGCGTGACAGGCCGCTTGGCACTTCTTGTGGTGAGCATCGTGGCAACAT
The DNA here is from genome assembly GCF_000002875.2 of Leishmania infantum JPCM5. Classification (NCBI taxonomy): domain Eukaryota; phylum Euglenozoa; class Kinetoplastea; order Trypanosomatida; family Trypanosomatidae; genus Leishmania; species Leishmania infantum. The sequence continues at coordinate 31,809 of NC_009411.2, read as the reverse complement.
TTGCCTTTCTCACCGTGACGCGGGAGGTCGGAGAGCTGATGGTGCGCCAGCGTACAGGCGAAGACGTATTAGCACCAACTCTGCTCTACAGCGAAGAGGCCAGCGACGGCCCCCTCGTCTGCTTTCAGCGCTTTGCAAAGGTGGCGTCAAACAGCCTGCAGGCGGGTGCGGCGTATGTGTGGGCCAAGATCCAAGAACTCATATGCGTGAATGCGTGCTGCGCGTCGCGCCTCCGATGGCTGGGGGCGCGATGCCCCCGTGCGCCTGCTCGCGAGCACACCGCAGAGTCGGAGCGCGAGATCACCGCCCTCAACTTGACGGTCTTCTCGGAGGAGGAGGACTCGGGACCGACGTGCCGCATCTGCCGCTGTTCAGAGCCGCGTGACGACCTCTTCGCCCCATGCGCCTGCAACGGCTCGAGCAAGTTTGTGCACCACAACTGCCTCGAGCAGTGGCGTGAGATGACAAGCAACCCACAGCACCGTCGCGTGTGCGCTGAATGCAAGACGCCGTACACTTTCGTGCGCGTCGTCGTTCCGCACAATCCCGACCTTATCACAGGCAGCCCCATCATCGAGTCAGTCGTTCGGCACTTCGCGGCAAAGCTTTTGTATCTGGCGATGACGGTGCTCTTCGCCGTCGGCGGGGCGTACTGCTTGAAGGCTGCGTTTTTCTTGACAACGCTATTCGACACCGGCGTCGACTGGGGCTTCTACCACGGTTATCACTGGGTTCTCACCGCGTATTTTCTGGCTGCGTTGACTCTCAATCTGAGCATAATGGAGCCGTTCGTGAGGGACACGATGTTGACAGGGGTGCAGTTGCTGTGTGTGCTGCTATCACTCCTGTTCATTGAGATTCCCATGAGCTACGCAATGTCCGCCTTCCTCAGCCTCATCTTCGATCGCCTTTTCACATGGGAGGTCTCGTACGGTGCTGGCCTTGTGTCTGCGGTATTGCTGCACCTGATGGATACCTTTTCCAATTTCGCCAAAATACTCGAGTCTTTTTCGGAGGAGCGGGAGGTTGTCGCCGCACGAGCCGAGAGCGAAACGCAGCAATCCGTGTAAGCTGTCTCACGACCTCCTCTTTCTCTCCGTCGCCCCATGCGCACAACAGGGTTACATCATCCGTCACTTCTACTTCGAGCTTCCGCCTTCCCTGCTCCATTCGCTGCGTGCTGTCTTGGGGCCTTGTTGACGCCGCACCAACAGTGAGCGCATAGGAGATGCCTTTGTTGCATTTTCGACGCCATCTTTTTGTTGTTCACTCTCTCTGCTCCCTTCTCCCCGTCATCGGCGGGTCGCCTTTCACTCTGCGTAGTATCTCAGCGCCCAGCACACCGCACGCCGTATGCGGTGTATGCCCAGGCGGCTCCCTCTCCCCCCTCCTATCCCCTGCCAGCGCCGGAGCCCCACTTCTCGTGGTGACAAGGGTCGAGAGTGCCTACGGCGTGGCAGGGGGGGGGGGTCTGTGCGATGCATGGCCACACTGATGTGTCGGCGGTGGGGCCCTGGGTGGCGTTGCGTCGGGGTGGCCCGCGACAGCGAACACGCTTGTGCCGTCCATGTGGTAGGCAGGGTGTCGGCGTGGCTGGAACGCATTGCACCCGGCCCCGACTGCCGTTGCTGGTGCGGGGGGAGGGGGGGGCCTGTGTGCCACCCCTACGAGGATGCACAGCAGGTGGGCGCCGGCGTGACGGGTGCGGGTGTGAGGCGACCTGCAGAGCGCGGCGGTGGTGTGGAGTATGAGGCAGGGGCCGTGCTCGGATGGCTGAGCCGGCGCGTTGCTGTAGGGCGTGTGTGTGCAGGGCTGCTTGGCACCACGCGATGTGCCCGTGACAGGGCCGGGGCGGAATTGAGCTCAATGCACCGTGACAGAGAATGGACCAGCAGGAATAAAATGTTCTTCCGTTTTGTATGTGTATCCGGGCTGTTTTTTGATCGCTGCGTCGGTTGCATCCTCACCCATTCATGTGTTTTTTTCTCCTCGTGTTCTTTTTTCGTCGTTCTCACCGTCGTGGCTTGCACGTCTCCGTCATGCCGGACTCCAAAGACGATGCTGATTGCTGTCACCACTCCTGCTTTGTTCTGTGTTTTATGTGTTTCTCTCTCTCTATTCGCCTTGTCGATGTGAGTAGATCGGCCGATTTGTGTGGTAGTGCTGGTAGTGTGGATACGCGTTCTTCTCTTTGTGGTACTTCACGAATGTATTATGGTGAACAGCTTCCGCTTGTGAATCTGCCTCGTTAGACGAGCACGTCGCCAAACAAAATCAGAGCTGTGCTGCCTCTAGTGGGTGAGGAACCACGATACACTGCCTCCTGCCCCTCTACTGCACTGCCTTTCAAAGGGCACCCACACACGCGTAGTGTCGCGTCTACGAGTTGTTTTTCCATGCGCGCGCAAAGGTAAGGGTTAGAGACGGTAGTGGGTGTGTGGGGAAATTCAGCCGCCCTTATCGCCGCTGCGTATCTTGCTAAGCGTTGCGGCCGTCAGACTGCGATGGATGTCTGCTCTTCTCCCTTTCACAATGCTCCTCATCGTTCTTGATCTTCTGTGCGCCCCTCTTCGCTCAACGAAGTCCCTTGCGAGAGCATACGCTCAACCACAGCGGAGACGTCCATTTTATCTTGTTGAGGCTACTTTGCTTTGCAGTCATGCTGCGTCGAACCACTGCTCGCTTTTACCAGAGCGTGACCGCTCCCATTGGAAAGGGTTGCGTTGTGCCCATGAAGTTCGACAGCCTGAAGCCTGCGTACGTGCCCAAGTCCTTCACCACTCAGTTTTTTGTTCTGGGCACATGGTCGATTAGCAACATGATCACTAACTTTGTGATCGGGTTCCTCATCATCGCCTCCGCCAACGGTGGCTTGAGCGGTGCCTGGCCCCCGGATCCACACTCTCTTCACCCCTGAAAAGGTGCGTTCTATGCGCGCCTGCGTCGCTTCGTGTGCCTGCGCCTATGTGCGTGTGTCTCTTTTCACGTTTGAAGGGAGAGGTAGGATTTAAACAAAGTGGGCGATGGACCCTCGTGTCTCCAAGTCGGAGAAAGGCCTTCTCCACGCATTTTTTTTGCGGTTTCGTTCCACTAGTACTCGTAGGATATTTGCCAGATAACAAGCGCAGGCAGAGGAATGAAATAAATCTTGGCTGCGGGTGTGTGCTACATTGGAGCGTTGCGATACGACACGTGGCCCCTCCCTCTCCTCATCGCTGGAGGGTTGTGTGTGCATGCAGGGGAGAGTAGACGCCGACACACAAGCGCACATGTGGCGCCGTAGCCCTCTTGCCACTGCAGGGATCGTAATAGGAGGAGGGCGGCGAAAACGCCATCTACCTCGACGATGTGACTTTCTTTGAGGCGCCGACCAGTACAGAATGTACATCTGTGTATGTGTGCCTTGCTTCCGGCGCCACGAGAGCACGAGGGCAAGCGTTGCTTTCCCTCCTCCCAGTGCTCTCTGCGCCGTGTCGCTCTTTTACGATTCTCTCGTTCATGCTCTTGCGGCCGTCCATGTCCCTCTTCACCTGCCTCCTCCCTCCTCTCCCCTCCTATCGTTGTTGTTGCTTGTGTGTGTGCACGTGTGCCAACGTATTCGCACATCGTTTTCTCTCGCCATCTCACCTCCCTTTTCCGCCCACCCCCTACCTGCCCACACGCACGCCCAGCATGTATATATGCGTCTCCTCCTGTCTGCTACTCCTCCCGGACTGCCAGGGCATCGCTTGTTGCCTCTCTCGCATTCCTCTTCCCTTCTTTGCTTTCTTTATTTTAGACCTCTAGAGATATCACACAGCGATGGACAAGTATGAAATTCTCGCTCAAATCGGAGATGGCACGTTCGGCTCCGTCGCAAAGGCCGTGAGCAAGAAAACCGGCCAGCTTGTAGCCATCAAGAAGATGAAGCAGAAATTCTACACGTGGGAGGAGTGCGTCAAGCTTCCCGAGGTGGACGTTGTGCGGCGCATTCACGGCCACCCCAACGTGGTGAAGCTGCGTGAGGTAATTCGTGAGAACAACGAGCTGTTTTTCGTCTTCGAGTACATGGACGGCGATTTGCTCGGCGTCATCAAAAAGGCCAAGCAGCAGGGCGGGCCGCCAGCTAGTACACCGTCTGCTGCACCGTTGATTCCGTACCCTCTTGTAAAGAACTACATGCGCCAAATGCTGCAGGCCCTCGTGTACATCCACAAGCGCGGCTACTTCCACCGAGACATGAAGCCAGAAAACCTTCTCATTCGGAAGGAGGCGAGCGGCGACGAGGTGCTGAAACTGGCAGACTTCGGACTCGTCAAGGAGATTTGTGCTCGCCCCCCGTTCACCGACTACGTGTCGACGCGGTGGTACCGCGCACCAGAGCTGCTCTTGCAGGATCGCTTCTACGGCGCTGCGGTGGATGTGTGGGCTGCCGGGTGCATTATGGCGGAACTCATCACCATGCGGCCACTTTTTCCAGGCACAAACGAGGTCGATCAGCTCTTCAAGATAATGTCAGTGCTTGGGTCCCCCACTGAGGAGGTGTGGGCCGGTGGACTTCGCTTGGCCAAAAAAATCCGCTACACCTTTCCTAAAGTAGCCGGCTCCGGCCTTGCTCAAGCGCTGCCATCGCACATCCCGTTGCCGGCGCTGGACTTGCTGCGCCAGATGCTTGTCTACGACCCGAAAGTAAGACTGACGGCGGAGCAATGCCTGCAGCACCCATTCTTCAACGTCGGCATTGACGAGTGCAACGCACCATCTGCTGCCGCGCTGGACCAGCTGGCGCTCATGGCAAAGCGGATGCTGCCAGGGTCGAAAACAGCACCGCCGGCGCTGAAGAGCCCCACCGCGGGCCAGGTGGCGGCGCTGAAGGCGGCTAGGGCCTCCACCGACGCATCACTCTCGGACACCTCCTCACGCAAGTTCTACCTGCTCGGCACCCTCAAGGACCCCGCCCCATCGTTGCCAAAGCTCCCGGTCGCGTTGTCCACCTCGCCACCGTCCCTTGACGCGCCGCCGAACGCTTCGTCACCTCTGCGTGGGCGCGGGGCCCTCTCACCAGCGGGGATGCCAGTGCTCGCCAACGGCCACCAGTGCCCCAGCCTGACAACGACGGTGGCCAAGGGAAAGCGCCGCTCGCAGGAAACAGCAGACACCTCGCTTGCGAAAAAGCTAGCAGGCTTGAAAAACGTTCCGACAGGAAAAGGGAAGCTACCGGTGTCTTACGCACTGCCTGCTGCCAGCGCCGTGCACTCACCTAGAGCAGCACCCAACCTGAAGGTCTCCGCATCCGTGGCGAGGCCATACCCCCTGGCGCCCACCGCCAACAACCGCGACGCCGTGGCGTCCCCGCGGCACCACAACCCGTACAAGGAGGCCGAGACTACGTCTCCGACGGCGGCGTCCGCGGCGGCGAAGGTAGAGATTGACCTGGACGAGCTCATGGAGGAGTTTGCGTCGGAGATGACCGCCATGGGGGTGCTGGCGCAGCGACACGACTCGGGGGCCTCGGCCGAATCGAAAAGCGAAAGCTACGTTTCCCAGCCAGCGCTTCCGCCCGATCCTGTGGCGACGCTGCTGAACAACAGCCGGTATAGAAGGAAATCCACCACAAGCGCCGACCCGCTGTTGAAGGGGAACAACTCGCCTCGTGCTACACACCAGCTGGATACAAGGAAAGTGGACGATGTTGCCGCGAAGAGCGACCTTCCTCGCATAGACCACTCGGCCCCGAAAGGGATGTCGCCATCGCTGAAGGCGCTTCTAGCGAAGCACAAGACGAGCGGTCTGGCATTTCCGTAGCCGATCCAGCTTCCGTTTCTCTTAATGTTCGTCTTTTCACTTTTTGTTCTGTGGTGTGGTAAGTACTAGTGGTGGGGAAGAGCAAGAGTGAATGTTAGCGTGGGATGACCGCCAATAACACTACAGTAGAACTGTCGGCTGCAAGTCCTTTCCCACGTTCCACTTGCTCCCTTCTGGCCTCCTCCACGAGTCCATCTACTCTCCCTTCTCCTTTTCCTCCACGATTTTTTATTGATATCACCGTGTTTATTAGGCTCTCCTTTTTTCTTCCCTCGCTTTGGTGTTTGGATCAAGGACCCACAGAAACAAAATCTTTCCACATGTAAATGAAGCTGACGCACCTCTTTCTGCGTTCTTTGTCTCTCTCTCATATTCTCTCGTTTCCTTCCTCCTCCACGCTCACTCTCTTTTCTCTCTTTCGTCTCCTCTTTTCTTCGTTATGTTGCCCAGACTTCGAATTATGCTTGGCGCCATTTATATACCATATTGCGTATGCGCGTGTGCGTGGGTGAGCGCCGTTGGTGTGTGTGTTTATGTGTGTCTTTCCGTATTGGTGTACGTATGCCATTTGCCTCCGACTTCAATGAACGTTTTTGTCCTTTGCCTTTTCCCCCTTTTTTCCTTTCTTCACGTTATTGCTACTGCGCGCCTCGTCTTCATTGCTTTTCCTCGCTCTGTTTCTTCCGTCCTCCGTCTGTGCCTCCTTATATATGTGTGTGTGTGTGCATATTTTCTCTAACTCCTCTTTTTATTTGCTTGCCCTATCTTCATGCCGGCCTCATAGGCGTACGAACCCGCTAAGAAAGAACCATAGAAAAATATTGGTGTCTCACCACTGCTCCCCTCCCCTCAGCCAGAACTGAGAACTTCAGGGAGCGAGAGAACGAGAGAGTCGATGCCCTTCTCTCCTCTCTCACGAGCTGCGGACCCTCGAACCGCACCGACCACGATGCCATGTGCTGGTAGGCGCAGCCGACCCTCGAAAGTTTATGCAGGCCGAGCCTACTCCCCTTGCCTCCCTTCTCCTGTTCCTTGCCTTTTCATGCCTCGTCTCCCCACGCCCCCGATTATTCTCCTCTCGTTCTCGTTGGACGCGCCTTCGGCCACAACAGTTGGCTTGCGCGCCGCTCACAACCACATAATTGCATCAGTACCTTTTTTAATCCTTTTCTTCTTTCTCTGTGCATCCTTCGGTTTTCCTTTTCTCCTCCGCTCTGTTCATCTGCCCTTCCTTTTGTTTTTCGTTTCCATTTGGCGCCTTTTCTGCGTGGTTGCGCCCACAACCCACAGCTCAGAGCACATAGTAACTGATCGCCACGAAAGCCACGGCGAACGCGGCTTCGCGTGTTTCTTTCCCCACACTCTGAAGACCTGCGTTGCGACTTACCTTCTACGTGTGTCTCTCTGTTTGTGATCTCCTGCGCTCATGTAGGCCCTGACCACTAAGGAACCCGCTTTTTTTTTGACCTTGCTGCAAACGCATCACCACTTCCTTCCCCGCATTTCCGCTTGCCACGCGAGCGTGCCCACCGACACCGACAGGCCTGCCCTCGGCTCGCGCTCAGCCACAAAGCACCACCGCGTCTCGTCGGATTTCACAGCTATAGCAGTCACAGACAATCAAAACAATACAGCGGACGAGGAGAGAGGGTGCTGCAGCTTCTCCTGTCGCCCATTTCACATGGTGCTCGACTCCCACTTTTTTTGTTGTGAACTGTTCTCAGATGGCCGCGAACGCGCTTCATAGCCACATCGTGGCTGCGCTCCACAACGCAGCCACGAAGTTGCCCTCCTCGGTGCAGCCATACGCAATGCTGCTGACGCGCGAGGACATGGTCTCAACCACCTTGGCAACTGCCATTGCGACGGCTGTCATTCTGTACACCGTCATCACTGTCGTGCTACCCGTGCTGCGCATGGACTTTTATCTTTCGAAGCTGCCGACCATTAAGAACGGCATTCCATTTCTGGGGCATGCCCTGTTGCTGGCGGGCCCCTCCCCGTGGTCGAAAATGTCGAACTGGAGTCTGTATCCCGAGAAGAACCTGCCACAAAAGAAGAAGAGTGCCGACGGCCCTCAGACAAGCCGCCTGGTGACCTACAACGTTGCCGGCATGCGGGTCATTTACATCAACGAGCCCCGCCTACTGCGCCGTGTCCTACTCACGCACCAGCGCAACTACCGCAAAGCGCTGGCGGCAGCGTACAAACACTTCATGTGTCTCCTCGGCACCGGCCTGGTCACCTCGGAGGACGAGCAGTGGAAGAAGGGACGCCTGCTGCTGTCGCATGCGATGCGCATCGACATTCTGGACAGCGTCCCAGAAATGGCTATGAAGGCGGTCGACCGCATTTTGTTGAAGCTCGACGCGGTTGACGCGAAGAACCCGTCCGTGGACCTGAACGAGGAGTACCGCCACATGACACTGCAGGTGATCAGCGAGAGTGCGCTGTCACTCTCCGCCGAAGAGTCCGACCGCATCTTTCCGGCTCTCTACTTGCCTATTGTGCACGAGTGCAACAAGCGTGTGTGGGCACCGTGGCGTGCCTACATGCCATTCCTGCAAGGCTCGCGCGTGCGTAACCACTGCCTCTCCGAGCTGAACAAGGTGCTGAGAAACATCATCTGCCGTCGATGGGAGCAGCGCAATGACTCCAACTGCACAGGGAAACCCGACATTCTGGCGCTGTGCATTTCGCAGATCGATCGCATGGACGAAAAGATGATTGTGGGGCTCATTGACGATGTAAAGACAATCTTGCTCGCCGGCCACGAAACGTCAGCCGCGCTGCTGACGTTTGCGACCTACGAGGTCCTGCGCCACCCTGAGATCCGCCAGAAGATCTTGGAGGAGGCCACGCGCCTCTTCGATCCTGCCCGTTGCACGCGCACCGTGCAGACTCGCTACGGCCCTCGCGGTGTGCCAGCGGTGAATGACGTGCGAGACCTGGTGTGGACGCCTGCAGTTCTGCGCGAGACGCTGCGGCGGCACAGCGTTGTGCCGCTGGTGATGCGGTACGCGGCGAAGGACGACGTCTGGCCTGCGGCAGACACTGGCCTCGACGCCGACGTCCGCATCCCCGCTGGCTGCACGATCGCTGTTGGCATCGAGGGTGTGCACAACAATCCTGATGTGTGGAACAAGCCAGAAGTCTTCGACCCGACCCGGTTTATTGATGCCGAGATTGCCAACGATACAAACTATCTGAACCAAAGCACGAAGGATGTGAAGTTCGCCAAGAAAATCGACCCATACGCTTTTATTCCCTTCATCAACGGCCCCCGCAACTGCCTTGGGCAGCATCTCTCCATGATCGAGACGCAAGTCGCCTTGGCGTACATGGTGCTGAACTATGACCTAACGATTTACCGCGACCCTTCGTACAAGGGTGACGCTGCGGCGTACGAGGACGCTGTCGGGCGCCACCACGACTTCATCATTCCGCAGGTTCCGCACGACGGGCTGAAGGTGTGGGGCACACCTAACAAGTTGTTCATGTAAAGCGAACTGAGAATGGCCTCCACCCGCGGAAGAGAGAGGGGTGGGTGAAAAGAAAAGGACAGCGCTCCGCCGCACGCCACATATACGCCTATACGCACACGTTTTCCTCTCCAACAACCCTCCCTCCCACATACATCTCTGCTTCCTCGGCGCCGCACGCCCGATAGAACTGGAAAAAAAAAACGATCAGGAGAAGCAAGCGCGGAAGAAGAAAAACGTGGGGAGTCCCCGAAGCGACTCCATCAAGCGGCTTCCTCTTTTTGGAGAAATCACAGCGAAAGGCGCACGCGTTCGCGCTTTCTGGCGTTTGCTGTCGCTTCTCCCTGTCTCGCGAATCTCAGTCTGAGTCTTTGGGGACATCAAGCGTCACCCGTGAGTATCAGCGTCGTCTCCAACACCGATGTGGGGCGATCGGCCGAGATGGTATGGCACCAGGCTCAGGACAGTGAAAGCAGTTTCACCACACCGCGCAGTGCGCACGCAAGGGAATCAAGAAAAGAGGAGAGAGCGTGCGTGACTGCGTGCGCGTCGCGTACTTTTCTCACCCTTTATTTCTCTCTAAGCGCCCGTCTTGGTCGTGAGCACCGCTCCGGCAATGGACTGTACGGAAAACACGAAAAGTAAGCGCAGGGAAGCAGACGCTCACATACACATACACGCACAGCTGACGGCACCCCTCCCACCCCTGACGCTTGAGAGGTGTGCGTGTGCGCGCGCGCAAAGCGCGTGTGCGGCCGACTACAGAGCAAACTCTTCATGGTGTGCCTGCTTGCATGCGTTCAATCTCTTCTGGTTCTTGCCTGTGGGTACGTATCTACGGACAGGGGACAAGGAAATACTCACCACACCGTCGATGAGCAGCTTAGCGCGCGGTGGCTCCAAGGAGTCCCCGTGACGCAGCAACGATAACCGTGGTTTGTGTTGATGGGACTTATTCCAGCCGACGGCGCGTATCCCAAAGTTTCTTGCTCTGCGGACCGCGCGCCTGCGTTCTGCTCTTACGGTGGCAGGTGCACGAAACGCAACTGCCGTCTCACTCACCCGCTTTCCTGGAAACGCTCTCTCCTCCTCCATCTATCCCTCCCCATTTGGGGCCCAACGCGTCTTCTCTCTTCGTCGTCGCTCGCGACGCGCTTGTCTCGCAGCACTGACACACGATTTTTCGCTCCTGGCGCCCACAAAGATGCTCGGAACACCGGCTGTCGGCGAGCATGCAGTTTCGCTTCTCCTGCCAATGTTGCTGCGGAAAAGGCAAGTGCGAGTTCCTGTGAAAGAGGTTCTTCTCAGCACTCCGCAGCCTGTGCTTGCCATGCGCGTTCTTGAACACGCCAACCGCAGAGTTTTACGAGCGGGGCGGACTCCTGTGCACCATTGCCGAGAGCATGTTGCGTCTCAGCCGGCCTCACCTCGCGCACTCGATCTCCTCGTGGATGTTCCGGGGTTTAGCCGCGCTCCCGAGGCTGATCCTGCTGAACCTCAATTTGTGATCCTGAGCGCAGGACGTTCACAGATGCCTCCAGTCAGCCATAACGCAGTGCGCTTACCTCTCTCCCTGCTCGACGTCGCGCAGTTTCATCGAGAAAGGCACCGCGAGCGGCGGCCTTCCTTGGCCGTGTCGAGCAGCAAGGCGGCCTCCATGGCATTGCTGGAAGGGGCACGGCAAGATGCGACAATGAAGAGCAGTCTCGAGCTCTACTGTGGCCCCGCAAGCAAGGATTTGATGATTATGGACATTCCCGCCGATTTGGACGTCGACACCTACCTTTGGGAAGGACTGCTCGTCGCCGAGTCGATGCTGGAGGCTGACGGTACACTCCTCGTCGTGTCGCCGCACGCATTCTCTGCCCATGTACGGCGTTTTCTGCAGTGGCGCTTTGTCCGTGCGCGGTGCGCCGTTAGTGACGCCGGCGCAGTGCACTACGCTGTGTGCTCCTCTGTGGCCGCCGACTTTGGAGACGCTGCGGTGCGGCGCGACGACTTCCCCGGTCAGCTTCCTACCGGAAAGCGGCGGCCTCGCAAGTGGAATCCCTATCGCCGGCCGGAGAAGCAGAAGTTCGTGGCGTCGCTGCGGCCATGGTTTACAAATGCCCCATTCATTAAAGACGCCTTGCGGTGCACTCTCGAGCGCGAGCAGGACGCCCAGGAGCGACTCCGCGACGCCGATGACGCCTTTTTTGCCGTTGCGCACGAGATGGTGGAAAAGGGGGTGCACTACTCGCATCCCAACGACTAAGGGTGCGCACGGCAGCAACCGAGCGAAGAACAGAACATGAAAACAAGGAGTTGCGGAAAAAGGCAGGGAAGGGTGCAGGCTGCGGTGTTGCCCACTCAACGCCGCCCCCGATTTTTTTTTTGCCTTGCCTCGTTCATCTCCTCGTAAAGATGTGCGCTGGATGAACACGCGCGAGTAACTCCAAACGCGCGCGTCTTATCGAGGACGCACTCACAAGCTATCATGCGCGCATGTGCGGGCCTCCGCTCTTGCTGCCCGCATACTCCATTAGACACTCGTAGCACCAGCTTCTTTCTCTGAACCTCTCATGCTGCAGTACCTCCTCTCTCGCCCTGCTCGGTGCACTTTGCTTCTTCTGCCCTCCGCCCCCCTTTCCTCCGCTCACACTCGTACAGGTGCCCTCTTTTTGCTCTTCCGGTACCCGCACTCGTACTCTTACCCGCGTCGCTTCACCTCCGTGCTGAAGGATGGCGCGGACGCTTCTCTTTCTGCTGAGCATCCTGGTGATCGCTGCCGCGGCCACCGCGCACGAGCTTCACCTGCCGGCCGACATCTACGACCACGCCGCGGGTGAGTGGAGTGTGGAGTTGGTCTCGTCGTGCCGGTTGCCGTTATTAGGGTCTGTCACGTTTCACAATAACACCGCCGTCGTCGAATGGAAAGAGGTAGGAGCGCCCGAAATGAAAATCAGTGGGCGGTCGGCCACGTCGTCGCTGAGCGTAGCAGCGCTCTCTGACTTTTTGACGAAGGACAGCCATGAGCTCTCTTACGTTATGTGCGAGCGCCAGGAGAACTACCTTGCTACCCCGCAGCGCCCGGTCCAGGTGGCTGGAATGACCACCACTTACATCAAGGCTTACTCAGGCGTGCTGAGCAGCTCATCGGACGGGAGCACCTGTGACGGCAGCAGCGAGCGCACGATTGCCATTCAAGCTTTGGGGGCGCCGTTCACGCCGAGCAAAGGGAAGGCGTGGCAAATGAAGGAGGCCCTGTATGCAATCGATATTGTTCTCGATACAAGGAACGTAGAGGGAACATGCGCGTCCAAGCGGGGCGCTGGCGTGTCGGATGCCGCGCTGGGGAACGATAAGCGCTCCCGGAAGCGCCGTGCGCACCGAACGCTGAGCTCGGGCATGGCCGTCTCTACGGCGGATGCGATGACGGCTGAGAACGGCATTGTGACGCTGCGCTTCATTCGCCGCTCGGCAGCTCATCAGCCGTGGTTCATTCGCTACTACACCCCCATTGTATTCGCGACCATCTTCATCATGTATCGTATGGCGCACTCCTTCTCTTACACTCGGGCCGCGAAATCCTCACCACGCTCAGAGAGCAGTGGTGGCGAAACGGCTGGCGACGCTGGGCGCATCGCTCTGAGCGGCTGTAACTCTAACTCTATCGACACGTAAAACAGAAGAGAAAACGTCCACATGCCATCCGTTGGGCGAGGACACAAGAGAGCAATGAGCGCCGCACTTCGGGCGCAAGCGAATTAACTTGACGCACACGCACACACACACACACACACACACAGAAAACGCATGCACACACAGGCGCACGGGGAGAGAAGGGCTCTACACCTCGACGGGTGTTTCGAGGGGACCTTTGGTCTTCATAAGGTAGCATTGATGTTCAAGTCGCTCTGTCCTGGGCCCTGCGGAACTGGTCTTGGCCGAGCGCTCCATCGTTGGTACGTGGTGCCCTGTCTTCTTGCCTCCACCGCACTTTGCCGTGCCTCCGTCAGTGCCAGTATGACGTGCTACAGCGAAGCGCCACTTTCCCTCCCCCCTCTTCGCATTTCTTCGCAGATACGCTCCCCTCCCTATCACGCAACGACGCGCCCACGTCCCCGTTGTCATCATGCCGCGTGCTCACCAGAAGGTCGAGGCGGACAGCTCCATTTTTTCTCGCATCGTGGAGCAAGGATGGGTGGCCTTCTTAATTCTTGGCGCCTTGATGATTGGACTGCGACTGTATAACGTGAAACAGCGTCGCGACCAACGAAAGCTGCTGCGGGAGGAGATTATAGCAGAAATGGGGTACCGCAGCAAGGCGAGTCGCAAAGGGGACTAAGATTTCCGTCCCGCTTTGCGTGCGCTTCCTCGGCCCCCTTTCCCTCCAAGGGCATTGACAGCACTATTCCGACGTCTGCGCTACATGCAGTAGCTGGGGCACCGTCTCTCTCACAGACATCACCGCTTCCGATTTTTATTATTTAGCATGTCCATTCTCTGTCACGGTGCATCGGAGCTTAGCTGCACTCCACGCTATGCCGGGCCCTGTCACGGGCACATCGCGTGGTGCCAAGCAGCCCTGCACACACACGCCCTACAGCAACGCGCCGGCTCAGCCATCCGAGCACGGCCCCTGCCTCATACTCCACACCACCGCCGCGCTCTGCAGGTCGCCTCACACCCGCACCCGTCACGCCGGCGCCCACCTGCTGTGCATCCCCGTAGGGGTGGCACACAGGCCCCCCCCTCCCCCCGCACCAGCAACGGCAGTCGGGGCCGGGTGCAATGCGTTCCAGCCACGCCGACACCCTGCCTACCACATGGACGGCACAAGCGTGTTCGCTGTCGCGGGCCACCCCGACGCAACGCCACCCAGGGCCCCACCGCCGACACATCAGTGTGGCCATGCATCGCACAGACCCCCCCTGCCACGTCGTAGGCACTCTCGACCCTTGTCACCACGAGAAGTGGGGCTCCGGCGCTGGCAGGGGATAGGAGGGGGGAGAGGGAGCCGTCTGAGCATACACCGCATACGGCGTGCGGTGTGCTGGGCGCTGAGATACTACGCAGAGTGAGAGGTGTCCCTCTGTCATTGGGGTACCCTTATTTTGCCAAGTACCATAACACACAGTTCAGCTGAGAAGTTTGGATGCCAGGGCAGACTGCCAAGCATGACACAGAATTATGACAGGAACACCGCATCAGCAAACAGGTTTGAATGCTGTCCCGTTTTTTATGTTGGGGGCTTAAGGGTAAGATGTCCCGCGTCTCCGAGCGGCTTGTAGGAGGTCACCACTAGGCGGGTCGAGTCTATTGGCGCCGCAGGATCCTCATTGAGGATGATATCGTAGCTTGCATGCCTTTCGCCGCCTTCCTGGTTCTCTGCGCGTGCGCCTTTTCTGTTGATGACCCAGTGTTCTCGCCCGTCTAGCATTGCATTGTTGCGATCCTTTTCCTTTCTCCTTCTCTCCCGTGTGAAAAACCTGGCTCAACGAGGAACTCAAAACGGCAAGTGAAGAGAACCACCACATACACAGTGCTTGACACGGCTGCCCTCATGTCATCTTACGTTAGTGTTTCGGGCTTATCGGAGGTGGGCGAAGATGACGCCCTTCAGCGTCTCCTGTCGTCTCGTGGCGTCTCTGGAAACTGCCCGAACGCCCTCTTAGATGCGATGCGCAAGATGCAAGCAGAAAACGTTTTTGACGTGGAGAGCGTCACTGTCGCCCCGGCGGCACAGCCACCTCCACTCGCGAAAGCGGCGAGCAAGAAGGAAGGCTCTGCGTCCCACGCGTCTGCCGAAAAGCCGAAAGCCAACGCTGTGTCTTTGCGAGAGCCGAAGAAGATCTCTTCAGGAAAGTCTCCCTCACCGACTGTGCAGTTAGCGGCCTCTGCTGTTCAGGCCTCCAGCTTTCGCGCAACCAATCCAACAGACATCGATTCTCTCCCCGCACTTGTGGAGCTGGTGCATCCAAAGCTGTTCCGCCCGTTGACGGAGTCCATGAAGATCGAGCACCTCACCCGTATCCAAAAACTGTGCTGGGCGGCAATGCTTGACAGCGATAGCGACGTCCTGGTGCGCAGCGAGACTGGCAGCGGCAAAACGCTCGCCTACGCCCTCCCCACGCTTCACCGCCTTCTCGTGGAGTGCGACAAGACACCCATCTCGCGCGACGTGGGCACCCTCATCATTATCATGTGCCCGACCCGCGAGCTTGTGTTGCAGGTGACAGAGACAGTAACCACCCTGGTGCGCTGCGCGCAGTTCATCACAGTCGGCGGCATCCACGGCGGCGAGAACCGGCACAAGGAGAAGGCGCGGCTGCGCAAAGGCCTCCCGATTCTGGTGACGACACCGGGCCGTTTGCTCGATCACTTCAAGACCACTTCTTCCTTCACCGTTGCCCACGCGCAAACGGTGATCATGGACGAAGCGGACCGGCTGCTCGACATGGGGTTTGAAAAGGCTCTGCGTGAGATTATGGAGCTGCTAGAGAGAAAATGCCACCATGCGTCCGATATGAAGCGCGTTCTAGTCTCTGCGACTATCACAGAGGGCGTTGAGCGACTGTCGCACTTTGCGCTGCGCAGGAACATTGTCCGCATCGGCGAGACACAAGACACATTCTCTGTCCCGACAACGTTGAAGCAGCACTACGTGATGGTGCCGGTGAAGCACCGTCTCTCCGTTCTTCTCAGCTTTCTTCGCTCCCAGCTGGACGCTGGGGCTAACAAGATCATCGTGTTTGTTTCAACGGCGGACAGTACGGAGTTCCTGTACCTGCTCGCTTCTCGCCTACAGTCCCCATTTCACAGAAGGTCGTACGAGGGCAAGGTGGTCACGCGCTCGCGCGGTGCTTCCATGAGTACGAAGAAAATGGTCGAAGCCGCCAACCGCCACCTCGACAACGGCAGCGCCACGGACGAGGTGGTCACATTTGAGGATGTGAGTGACGAGGAGATAGAAGGGGATGCGAGACTTGACAGCACCGCGACGTTGCGGCGCGCTTTCCTGGACGCCAACGTCTTCAAGCTGCACGGCAACATGTCACAGGTGGACAGAGCTGCCGTCTTTCACGCTTTCAAGTTTGGCACTCGCAAGTCCCACAGCGACAAGAGCGTGCTGTTCTGCACGGACGTGGCTGCCCGTGGCCTCGATATGCCGAGGATTGATTGGATTGTGCATTATGACCCTCCAATCGACCCGACAAGCTACGTGCATCGAATCGGTCGCACGGCGCGTATCGGCAACAGCGGCGACTCGATCCTGTTTCTCGCACCGGACGAGCGTGGCTACGCGGCATACCTGACGCACTTCATCCACTTGCAGATGCAGCAGAGCAACAGCAGGGAGGCGGCGGAGATGTCGGAGCGCAAGTACGAGACATTTCTCTTCTACCTTACCAAGCTGGATCCCAACTCGAACCATATGTGGATGCAGAGTACGGCCACGCTCGAGCGTGCAATCTCACGCCTTGCGATGCAGCGTGACGCCGAGCGTGGTGTGGACGCCAAGGAGAGCCTTTACCGCGTTGCTCTGTTCGCGTATCAGTCGTACCTGCGTGCCTACGCGGGCATGCCAAGGCAAACGAAGTCGCTCTTCTTCTCCACGCTGCACCTTGGCCACGTCGCGCAGAGCTTTGGCATCGACAAGAGCCCATCGGAGGT
Organism: Leishmania infantum JPCM5; assembly: GCF_000002875.2. NCBI lineage: Eukaryota > Euglenozoa > Kinetoplastea > Trypanosomatida > Trypanosomatidae > Leishmania > Leishmania infantum. Next base: position 14,887 of record NC_009411.2, on the reverse strand, counting down.
GCAGCGGGAGCTCCAAGCCTACATCCGCGAAGACCGCGCACTTGCCCGTGACAACCGAAAGGGCACCGTCACTAACTCACACGACGAGGAGAGAGGAAAAAGGAAGCGCCAGCGTGTGGAGCTGGACCACGAGGATCGCTACCACAGTATGCTCACCCAGAAGCAGCGCAAGCTGACGCGCGACTGGGCCGAGAAGAGGCGCAAGGAGAGCCCCAAGATTCGGCCGCTACAGTTCTCCGAGTTCGACGCGTGAGCAGGCTTATTTCTTCAACTGGAGGAATGGCAGGGCAACGCCAGACAATGGAGAGACTTGCCGTCCTCGCGACTACGCCGAGGGCTTTGTAACTTCGAGTAACACCGAGATCACCAAAAACCGTGCTCATTCCTTTGGCCTCCGTCGCAGACGTCGCCTTTCCCAGCAGCGCGCCCAGATGGTGCGTTCTATCTGCTGCCGTGCTGCATTTCTTCTGTGCTGGGACGCAAGTGCATGGCGATCGAAAAGGAAAAGAGGAACAGCGGAACAGGTGGCCCTGTCTGGGATCGTGGCCCTTGCGCGAGCACGGGGCGGAATGCTGGCATTAGCGCACACTTTTTTCATCGTGTGCTCCGATGGATCCACATGTGAGGGGGCGAGTCCGCATTGCATGGTCGACTTGCGCTCTTCCTTTTCCGTCTGCTTCACCCCGCCTGATCTGCCTTTGCCCGTCCCGCAGGACTCGCCCGCAGCCCTTCGCCCTTTCACTGGCACCGTTGTGTCTCTCTCTCTTTTCGCTCCTTCCGCTCTTTTTTCTCACACTCGCCTTGTTGTCTCTGTGGCATTTTCTGTGCCGCAAGCTCATCTAGCGCGATAGCCTCGCTTATTGTCACGTGGAGCTTCCTTTCCCTCTCTTGTCCACACCTCTTTACTGTGAGGCTCACGACATGTCATCCTCACCGAATCTCTTTCTGCGAGCGGCTGTCGTATCGCTCAATGTGATTGGCATGTGGGATGCCTACCTCGTGCTGCGCCAGCGCCGCGCTAACCAAACCAAGGAGATGCCATCGTATTTCAGGAAGGACATCACGGACGAGGAGTTTGCGAAGGCGCAGGCGTACGAGGGCGAGAAGAGCACGTTCAGTTTCCTCCAGCATCTGAAGGGACTCGTGATAACCAACATGGGTATTTTTCTGCGCCTCCCCGCGTTCCTGTACTACCTTGTTGCGCAGCGCGCGAGCTTGTCTACCGGCTCCTTTTCTCATAACTACGCCGCCGCCGTAGCCGGGGAGTTGATCTCCGTCGTACTCGACATCCCCTTCTCCTTCTACGAGAACTTCCACATTGAGGACCGGCACGGCTTCAACGAGATGACCAAGACAGAGTTCGTAAAGGATATTGTGAAAACGCTGCTTCTCCGCGTCACGCTGCTGTACCCTCTGCAGATCAAGCTCATCCAATTTGTGGTGCAACGCTTTGGCGAGCGCTTTCCGTTATACCTCTTCTTAGGAATGTCTGTGATGCTGGTTGTGTTTCTCCTGGCAATGCCAACGGTTATCCAGCCGCTGTTCAACAAGTTTACCCCGCTCGACGCGGAGTCGACCCTGTACAAGAAGATTGAACTCCTCAGCAAGGAGATGAGTTTCCCGCTGAAGAAGGTCTTCGTCGTCGATGGCAGCCGCCGCTCGCACCACAGCAACGCCTACTTCTACGGCTTTGGCAGCAACAAACGCATCGTCCTCTACGACACCATTCTAGAGCAGCTGAGGGACGACGACGAGTCCATCATTGCGGTGCTCTGCCACGAGCTTGGCCATTGGAAGCACAACCACATCTACGTGAACCTTGCCATGGCCCTTGGCCAGCTCATGCTGATATCCTACGGTGCACGCCTGGTCGTCTTCGACAAGAGGGTCTATGAAGCGTTTGGCTTCGGTGAGGTGGATCCGGTGATCGGGCTTAACATCTTCGCTGAGATGTTCTACGAGCCCCTGAGTACGTTTATCGGATACGGGTTCTGCTACGTTTCGCGGCGGCACGAGTTTCAAGCGGACCGCTTCGCCGTGACGCACAATCGTGGTGAGGGAATGAAGAAGGCCCTCTTGGTGATCAGCAAGGAAAACCGGGCCAGCCTAACACCGGATCCGCTGTACTCGGCGCTCCACTACACGCACCCGCCCGTGCTCGAGCGCTTGCAGGCGATTGACGCGGAGCTCAAGAAGCGGGAATAGTATCGACTGCTACTCGTGTCGATGCGCCTTGCCGCACGTCTTTCTTTTGTCGTTGGCCGTTTCCGTCCCTGTGCTTCCTTTGCCTTTTAGCAAATTATTTAGTGGTTGCGTTGCGCTCATCCGTCTCCTCTAGCTGCCGTGACTCCACTCTACCCCTCTTCTTCTTTTCGCATCCACCGCGCGGCGCACCAGAGCGGTGAAGAAGGAACGAAAATGCAACGTTGTGCAATTCTCTAGGATCGGCATCGTCTTCGTCAATGAATGCTGCAGTCTAGACGCGTTTACCGCCTGCCTGCGCTCGCGCGCCATTGGATGGTCGTGCTGCAGCACCGCCACCTGCCGCTCGACTGCTTTGGCGGAAGGAGTAGTGGGCGTCACATAATGCAAATGCGCACGCGCCGGGTGACGTGTCACACATTGCCGGCCGTCGTAGTTGCGTCTGATACAAGGACGTTTTGCGCACGTGTATCCTTGCTGCTGCGTTGCGTGACGTCACGTGCTGCGTCGACCTCATAGCCTCTACCCTGTTTTGCGTATTTTTCCCGACGCTCTTTTTGTTGCTTTATTTCTTTTCGATATGACAGAGCGCACGCGCGGTGGCCTTGTACAGCTCCCCACTCGTCGCTTCCATCTTCACCGGAGCAGTTACACATTCCTCGATATCAGTACCCCATTTTTATCCCCCTTTTTCGCGCTTCTCTCTCATGGACGCTCAAGGCCCGTTCTTAGTAATTCCGACGAAGCGGGGCGCTGTTCCGACCTTGACGCCGGCGCAGGCGAACGCGATTCTCGAACCATCGGAGCGAATCCTGGCCACCAGCGTCTTTGAGGCGATGGACTTTGTGAAGCCGTGCATCGAGGCCGGGATGCCGTTGAGCACCTACTGCGGTCTGAGGGGGTACAAGACTGTGCTGACGCTGCGCTCGTCTTTCCAGGGCCTGCACGCAAGTGCGTCCTCCACCGACACCACGGTAGCCGGTGATAACGAGAGAGGCCGGGCCGTGGTTTCCTTTGAGAGATGGCGTGATATAGTCAAGGCGACGCGGCCAACCTTGGCGGTGGCCGTACACGAATCTCTTCCTCTTTGCGAGCCACTGAACAAGCGGCGACGCGTAGCCACCACTCGCTCCGAAACTTGGCTGGCCAAGACCGAAGAGGCATCGGACCTGGGGTGCACTATTCTGCCGTCCATCTCGGCTGGACGCACACACGAGGGTGGCTACATTGACGCCGTGCCTCGCGGTGAGAACAGCTACGAGTTTTTCCAAACCCTTCAAGCGCTTCAGCTATCGCCAAAAAAGTGCACAATGTGCGTAGCACCCAGCATTTCTGCGCTCCTTGCCGCCATGGTGAGCAACGTATCGCTATTGGAGTGCCCACTGCCGTGGGCGCTGGCCGAAAAAGGGGTAGCTCTGCTTCTCCCCTTGGAAGAGGCGACGACAACGGCCCCAGAACCTGTCGTACCCCTTCTGGACTTGAACGACAACATGTATGCGCTCGACATCAACCCCATCGCTGAGGGGTGCGATTGCTTCACCTGCAGGCGGCACTGTCGCGCTTACGTGCACCATCTTCTTACTGTGCAGGAAATGAACAGCGACATCCTTTTGGTAATGCATAATCTTGCGCAGGTGGTCCGACTCGTCCGGGCCTACAGGTGCGCCGGCACGTCAACGCGTGAGGCTCTTGTGAGCCGTGTTGCCTCCGCACTGTGATATCATGACACTGGCGTGCGTGTGTGTGACGATGTGAGATGATAGTCTCGCCATATTCTGTGCGCGCTGCGTGCCTGTGTGTGTCGCTGCACTCAACACACGCAACCACAAAGGACCCCTCTGAGGTGAAAGCGGAAGTACGACGGGACAGAGACTTCCCCACAGAATCCCAAGAGAGCGGGTCGGGGCTTCGGCAACGTCCCTGCCGCTTTTCACAGCCACCGTCATTGCTGTACACGTTAGCTCACTGGTAATGAGGTGACGGAAAGGTGAGCCACGTTTCCCGTCTCTGCGTTACTGCTTGCGCGCTTCGGTGAATGTGAGAAAGCCATTGTGAACAAAAAACGAATACGCTGTTCTTTATTTCCTCTGTCTTCCGCTTTGAATCGGTCGCCTGATTGCAATGGACGTTGTGCCTGCCTCTGTGACCCCGTTTCATGCCATCCTTATCTCGACAAGGTGCTGTGATTGCTCGAACCGCACCCCCCCCCTTTACGGCGCCACACACACACACACACACACACACACAGCCGCCGGAGCACGCTACGAATAAAAGAACCCCGCGCCGACTGCACAAAAATTAAATAGCAGAAACAATAGATACCGAGAAGAAGGTGACCGTTTGGTTCACTCGGCCCTTTTCACCCTTTCCCATACACCAGAGACACAGGCGTGCACACGTAGACACACGCTGCATCCATAGAGACGTAAGTCACTCCAACACAAGTAAACATATATAGACACACGCACGGGCGCCTCAGTACCCTCTACATCCTCTCACCAGTTGAACAGGCTGCTCTGCTTTTTTTTTGCGTACACCGCTGCGACCTACCGCAAGCTTCACCGTCTCAACGAGCAAGATGTCGCAGTCGCGCTCATTGCCGTGTCGTGCCAGCGGCTGGAGAATAGGCACAATGCTGGTGATGATTGTTTGCGCCGTTGGTGCGGCATCCCAGCAGAGCACGGACTGTGACACGCTTGGCTTTATACTGGATGTCGCAGACCGCAGCTGTCAGGCGTGCCCGGCACACGCTCGCCGAGTGCAGGGGACGTGCGTGTGCGATGTGGGCTACGCGTTGCACGTAGATGCCAGCACTGGGAAGCTATCGTGTGTGGGCTGCGCCGCGAAGAAAATGATGGTGAGCGATGTGGGCGCTGGCAACGCGTCCGCGTACTGTCTCCCTTGCGGAGGAGACCGCCAGCTGACTTGCTTGGTCGATGCCACGTACGACGAGTCCGCACAAACATGTGTGTGCGCTTCGGGGAGCGTCTTGGCGAAGCAGGTGGGCACGCTTTTGCTAACAGCGGCGATGTGCGCCCCATGCGCTTCCTCAGAATGCGTGAGATGCTCCTTTCCATACGCACTCGATGCGAGCAGTGGCGTGTGCCGTTGCAGCGCCGGCTTCACGATGCTCTACGACGGCTCCTGTGTGCCCACCGAGGCGTATGATTCAATGGCCGCTGCAGCCTCAGGAACGTCGGCGGCTCTCTCTCCGCCGAACATCGACAACAGCGGCGCGGCGGGTCCTCTGACTAGAGTTTTTCCTGTACAAACGTACTCGCTCGGCGCTGCCCTGCTGTGCAGTCGCGGCAACAGCACAGCGTGCAATCTGCTGGCAAACCTGTGCGTTGTGATGAACTATCAAGTCACCGCCACGCCGTGTGCGCTGTACGAGCACATCAAGCAGAGCAAGCCATGCGACGATCCGTGGTGTGAGACGGTAGACGGGCTTCCATGGCTGTACTACGCCCGGAGCAACGCCGATGTCTTGAGCAACGTGACGACGGAGCTCCGCCTCTCGGCGCGCCAAAAGCTGCAGCTTGTCGTGTCGGCGTTTGATCTGTACGGAAACTGGCTCGGCTATCAATCCATGGTGAGCCAAGTCAACCCGTGCTTTCTCAAGAACACAGAGCTGCATACATTTTTCGCCGCCGGTGACACACGCGCCACATCGTGCCATGTGAACTGGCATTGGTTCCTTCGCGCAAATCGCACTCTATTCTATGAGGTTTACCTTCGCCACCCGTTGAACGCATCGCGGCTGATGCCTGTGCCCCTGCTCATCGATTACTTCAACTACGGATTCGAGCCCGCGACATTTTATGACCCGTGGCTGTACCGCGGCGGCGCCGTCGCTTCCAACGGCGCCATGCCCGAAGGCGCTTTTCGACGGCGGTTCTACGCCTACGACAACGTGGGTGGCAGCGGTGATGCACCGCTTCGCTCGCTGCCCAGCTATGTAACAGCGCTACGCAGCGCCAGTCTAGTGCTGGGGACCGACCACCGCGCCGATCGTTACGTTACGACCCCACTTGTCGTGCTGCAGTACGCGTCAAAAATGGTGTCTACGATAGCCGATGCAGCACCCGCGGACGACCTCAAAGAGGAGCGGCAAACGCCGCTCAACACCAGCGGTCGGTCCGATTACACACTCCACTGTGAAATGCGCTCCTATTACTTGCCCAGCACCGACTCTGTAAGCCAGGGACTGAAGGTCGCGGTTATCGTCCTGTGTTCCCTATGCTTCTTCTCGGCGTGGGTGCGCACGTATGGCTGGATGCGACGACGACAGTACCTCGTTCTTGATTGGTTCGCGTTACTGCGATTCTTTGTGTACCTGTGCAACCACATCAGCAACATGTTCTTCCTCGCTGTCGCTGTTGCGTCGTGGTACATGTTTATCGCGTACAAGAGGCAGTTGTCTTTGTCGCGCGCGATGCGGCTAGGCGACGTGTACGTGAACGCGATGCTGTACGTCGCCGTCACGGCGAAGGGGATCACAGTGCTGTACCGGCTAGCGGAGCAGTGCAACGCGGACTACTTTGTCATCGACTGGGAGCGATCCAAAGGGCAGCTGCTCCGTGAAAACAAGGTTGTGCCAGTGAGCATGTGGCGCTCAACGTTCGTGGCGAATGCGCTGAACGAGTTGCAGGCACTGCGCTACTGGTGCCCACTGCTCACCATGACGATCATTCTCCTCTTTCTGGTTGGCCTCGATTACCAGAACATGTCTGCCAGCGTCCCGCGCGGGTCGCGGCAGGTGGACAACATGACCGTCTCCTTCGGCACCCTCCGCGTCGCGATTGATACCTTCTTTTGGGTGGCTGTGGCGCTGGTCATGTACCTGTTCGAGTACCAGATTTACTATCGCTTCATTGTTGTGCACCCCCTGCAGGCGTTCGTCGACTTGTGCTCCGTGTCGAACATCTCCATCATTATCCTCTTGGAGCAACAGTGGGGCTTCTACATCCATGGCGAGTCCATTCACGCCCACGCTGACGTTAGTATGGAGGAGTTCCAGAGCAACCTGTTTCTTGAGGCTCAGGGAAACCTACCCGTACGCGGCTTAGGGGGCCAGAGCAAGTGCCAGTCTCTTGAAGTGTATCTCGGGCCGTATACCCGCCAATATCTTTACATGTGCTACATGGAGATGCATATCGAGAACCAACGCTCGCTTTTGAAGCGCGAGCGCGCCACCAACCCGGCTCAGTGGCACTATATCCGCTTCCTCTTTTGCTTTTCACGACAACTTTGTGTCTACACAGAGACGGCCTTGGCTATTCGCGACCGCATCAACTACGCGTTCCAGCAAAGCGTGCGTCGCGCGGAGAGCACGCTTCTGGTGAAGTTTATGCTGCAAAAGTGGCTCGACTTCCCGCCCAACGTGATGTACATGAACGGGCCGCAGCGCGGTGATCATTGCGGCAAGGATCTCTTCTTCATCGACGACGTTCAGTCGTACGGTCGCGCGTTTCTGTGCGGCCTTGACTTTGATCTTTTCGTGCTCTACGCTGCTCTGTTTGCCGCGATCGACGCGGCGCTGCAGAACTTCTACGTCGCCATGGTGCTGGCTTTTGCGGTGGAGGTTGTCGTTCACTTCTACCGCGTCCGTGAGGGGCTCGCGAACTTGAGTCAAAAGACAATGATTGATGATCGCTTTTTCTTGTAGACATCTCTTCTGCTTTGACTTCTCTGTTTTCGAAGAATTGGAACACCACTTCTTGCTCTTCGGGCCTCTCCGCGCTTGTTTCGCCACCTCTTATATTGCTTCGTTTGCAGTGTGACCGCTATGTCAATCTGTTGCGGCTTTGCTGTGACTCCTTTGCGCGCCTCTGCGTGTGCGCATGATGCCTCTACGCTCTCCGGGGGTGGTTTTGCTTGCCTCGCTGCGCCTTCTGCACGTTGAAATGCGCTGCCGCGCACAAGGAAGCATGAACCCTCTCCCCTGCCCATTCTGTGCTCTTTCTTTGTCTTCAGATACCGCTCTTTCTCTCTCCCTATAGAATCGCGCTAAGTGATGCAGCGCACATGAACCGTGAGAGACCCGCAAGCTGTACATGCACTCTCACGCACCTGTGTACACAGAGAGGTGCTTGCGGATGCACAGATGATGGAGGGTGGCAAGATCCAATTTAAAAGAAAAGTATATATACATCTAAGAGCCACCTTCAACGCACTTTGCCAGTCCATTTGCAGTGGCAACGAAGGCAGCGCGGCCTGGCAAAATGCTTGCCCCTCTCACCACTACCCTGTATATATATTTTTGCACCCCAGAGCTTTCAGGGATGGGAAGGCCTTCATTGTTCATCTACCACGCTCCTCGTCAACGTCTCCTCGCTGTGCCTGCCCTCCCTCCTCCCTTTCTGTTTTGTTTTCTTCGCTAGTGACTGGGCATGCAACGCCAGCGGTTCACCTTATCCCTCCCCTTCAGCAGTCCCCTATCTTTTTGCCGCTCTACCGACGTTCTCTCTCCCTTGGTAGATGCGAGGCCTCTCGCGCACTGCCCTTTTCAGCGCCGCTCAGCGTGCGCGCTTGTCGTGCAGCTGGACTGGTTTGGGCTGCCTTGTGACCGTGCCGACTCCCGTTGCCCATACGCCCCCAGCACGCGCGACGCAGCAGCGATGGGCTTCGACCTCCCGCGGGAGCTCAGGTGCGACGGGGCCGCAGACCCACCACCCCTCTCCCACGCCTGCTGGGCGGCGCGACGCCTTTCTTGGCGTTTTGCAGGTCACCTCCAAGAACATTACGACCGAGATGGAGTCGAAGGTTCCTTTACTTCTGTACTTCATGGTCACCAACCACCCCGAGGTGAAGCAGTACACGGAGTTGCTTTGCCACCAGGTGGATCAGGCGAATCGCCGCCTCAAGGACGAAAACTTCGGCGACGTGTATCAAGAATTTGGCGTGGACGCAGGTCTCGCGATCAAGCTTGGCATGGTAGACTGCCTACAGGAGCCGGGGCTCATGTCCAAGTTTCACATTGATCCGCACATGTTCCCCTTGATCTACTTTGTGCGCAACAAGGTGTTCTGCGACAAGATGGCCGGGGTGGTGACCGAATCGCAGGTGAAGGAGGCCGTGGAGGCGTTTATCGACTACGCCAAGTTGGAATCCAAAAACGAGTCTGAGGGCGTCTCCTTATTACAAAAGGTGAGGCGTCAGGACAATGACGATGAAAACGCCATGACCCTCATCGCCGCGGCGCACGGCAAGATGCAGGCCGGCGACCCTGCGAAAGGCAAGCAACTCTTCGAAAAGGCACTTCGCATGTCCATGGAGGACATCGAGATCGTGAAGAAGCGCTACGGTGTTCCGGAGAAGAAGATGACGCCAGAGTTGTGGGCAAAGCTGAAGCGCGAGCCCTGCTACAACTCGGCTCCAGAGGCTTTGTGCGGACTTGCGATGTGCGCCATGGCATCCAAGCAGCGAGACGAGGCATTTCGTCTCGCGGCGCGGGTGCGCGAGGAGTTCCCGTTTGCTCCGCAGGACATGCGCGGCGTTGCGGAGGCCGTTGTGCGCATCGAGCTCATTCAGGTAGTCGACTACGACCCCGACACGGACAACTACATGCGACTTCTCAAATTCGACGAGCTCGTGAGCGAGCCCGCACAGTTTTACAAGCACCACCTGAAGCGCGCTGTCGCCTTTTACGTGGAGGGAGTGGCCGGGCAGGCGATTGAGGAGTGCCTTCGCCTCATCCGCGCGGAACCGAAGCTGCTATCTGCGCTCAAGGAAGGTGGCATTGTACCGAAGGATCTCCGCTTAGGTCCCACGGCCGTCACACCCGCGCGGCAGGTCATTCGAGCCATCTTTGAAGCGCTGGGACCCGCCAATGAGCATGCAGAGAAGGGCCGTAAGCTTCTTCAGCTGTATCTCTAGCTCGTCATGGACAGCGCCTGCGGAGCGGACTCCCAGAGGACTAGGGAATAGCGAGCCAGTAACGGCGAAGAGACCAACAGGAGGGGATGACCTCCAAGCAGTGCATCGCTTCCATACGGTGCAGGTGAAGGCGACAACAGCAAAGCGACCGGAAAAAAAAAACGCTTTACTTTTTCCATCAGCGGGCGCCTGTGCAGGATTTATTTTGCTCTCTCGTCTGTGCATGCGCGGCCGTTGCTCAACCGCATCACACCAGAGAACATTTTTTCTTCTGCCTTCGTGCTCACCCTTCGCACCGAAACGGCACCGCGGACGCTGCTGCGGGGGCAGCCATGCGCCGCCAGTATGACATATACCCTGCAATACCTGAAGGAATGCACTAGCGCTGCTTGCGTCCAGATCAAGGATGCGGGGGGGGGGTCGTATCTGCGACCCGCTGCAGCTTTCAGCGGTCATGGTAGGTAACGCCTTAGCACAGGTACTTTGTTTCTCCAGCAGTGCTGCACGTACCTATACAGGAGGGGTCTCCTTCTCTCCACTCGAGTTGGTCCGTCTTCTGATACCGTGCACGCAGAACAGGCTTCTGCTCGATCTGAGCATTGGCAAGGACAACACGTCCTCTCACTGTGCTCCCCTCCCCCTTGCTGAGCACGTGGGGTAGGGGAAAGACAAAGTCTGCGCCTCCCATGGTGACAAGCGATCCTGCCGCGCTACGCGTCACGATTGCCGCACCGAGATATGCGCCAGCGTCGTTAAAGGCTGTGCTTCTGCGGACCTTGTCCGCAGCTACGCGACTGATGTCGACGACTTGGCCACTCAAGCATCCGTTTCTCATTCCATAGAGAAGGCTTGCGTAGGCGGCCATCGTTTCATCCTTCAGGCTGATTCTCCACACCGACACGCCGACTTGCTCCACATGCTCCTGGCCAACCGCTCCTATGCGTCACACCATTTCACCCATTCGCTGCCCAACCTGGAGCTTCTCAGCGTTGGCTACTAGACGTCCATCAAGCTTGCCGCCTGAGAGTTTGCTTCATTCAGTCACACGCTCCTGCCACTGCAGCGTGCGAAACTGAAGTGGTGACACCGTTCTTGCCAACTGCCGGTTGCTTACGTGTGCCGATGTCTCGCGCCGTTTGAGTCCTTGCCGACTTTACCTCAGCGAAGGAGACAATGCGACTCACAGCACCCGCCGTCGGGAACAGTGACCTCGCGAACTTTGACACGGTGGGGTCGTGTCATCTGCTGCTGCGCGTAGACGTCGAACTCGGTGTACGTCTGCGCCGTCTGGTGCCACTGTCTGTGGCACCGAACCTTCCATAGCCCGTCCCCGAGGACCGTGGGGCGACAGCCTTTGGGACGCCCCCTACACCTGTTCCCCGTCGGTGTGCGTGAATTTTGCTTGTTGCGAACACACTGCAACTCTTACACAGCTGAGGGCTGCTTCCCAAGCTGCACGAGATACCTGCACTGTGCCGCCGCCTCTTCTACTTGGTGAACTTGACCGAGTATCCGCTGTTATGCGCCGACTATTTCACCTACTTTCATGCGCTGACCATCCTTACCCTACTCACTGGCTCGCCATTTCTACAGCGCCTCGTGACTGGAGAGGGCCTCATACATATTCTTGACGGTCTCGACGCAAAGCCTATTCCTTGAACCCGTCCATGTGAGCGGTGCCCCTCAACTGCGAATATCTGCTACCGCTTGCAGGAGCGCCTCGACTGAAGGGGTTGCCCGCTGCTTACAGTGGTTTGCGCGCATCATCACCCCGGCTCAAACGTGCGCTGAGCTCGGATTCGTCGACCTGGACAGCTACCTCGTCCACTCGTCGAGCCTGGCACCTTCACTGGCATCTTCACCTCTTACAGGCATCCTTGACAACCGTCTCAATCGCCTGAGAAGCATCGTCTTGAGTGCATGATCCCCCCTCCCGCCAAAAACGAAAAGAAAAAAACACCACGATACCCTGACAAACGGGCGGAAAGTCTACTCCGGAAACGGGAGCAGATTGTCGTAAGAGATCCGCTACGACGACGTCAGCACTCGACATTGCTCTTGCTGTCATTCTCTTCGTCTCTCGTCTCTTCTTGTGCAGTGCTTTCTTGCACTGTTTGGTTCTGCCCTCGATCGTCTGTTTCACCTTCGGTCCTGTGCTACAGGCGGCAGCAAACAACGGCGCCCGCTGTCCTCACCTGATCAGCAAGGAAACGGTAACCCTGCTTCCCCTCCAAGCAAGGGAAAACATGGTGTAAACAGCGGTGCGCTGTGGGGCCCCCGTCTCTGAGTCTTTACAGCTGCCAGTGGGCTCTTGCACGCTGTTTTCTGCGTTCCCAGTATCTGACCAGGACCGTTTCACCCCCTGAGAAGAACGTGGCAGTGGCTCACGGTGCACGATCCCGGGTGCAAGCCGCTCGCTACTTGCTTCGTATCTGCATGCGTTGCGTATGAACCAGTGCTCCGCTTCCAAGATTTACCTCCTGCGAAGGAGGTGGTGTGCTACCGGTGGCCAGCTTGTAGCCCGCTTGCAACTGACGAACCATACTGCCGCATGAAGGGCCCTCTTTGAATGAGGACGCTGCGGTGGCCCTGCGTACCGGTGTGGCGGTGTCTGTGGGGAAGCTGTGTGGCACTTGGCTGTGGCCTTTTCCTTCGTGAGGGCCTTCGTCGTATGCTCTCCGTTCTCAGGGGATGCAAAATATCTCTTTTGCGCAGGGACAAACGCTCTTCTTCACCCTTCAGTGCTCGTCCCTCGCCCTCTTTTCTTCCGCTCACTCGTCTGCTGCCTTCTCAAACGCCAGCCTTTGCAGCAGCGCTGAACCGCCTTGGTCGTGGTTCTCAGTGGCTTTGCGCGCCCCGTCTCCGTAGCGGGACGACCACGAGAGAGAGGTTGCTGCGTCTGTGCAGGCGCCGGGGCGCGCAGCTCGTTGAAGGAGGGGGAGGGACGCCTACTTTTTCTTTTCGTTCGGTGTTCTCCTCTTCTTGCCTCCCGTGCTGTGGCGGCGCTTGGGGTGCAGCGGCGCTTGCCGTCGCTTCGCCAGCTGCGCCTGCACGGAACGGACCCAGAACAAGCGAGCAGGAGACGATCGGTTTCTAGTGCCAAGGCTGCTATATTGCTTTGCGTGCCTGGCGGCGATTCGCAGATCACTGTGCTCACTCAGCGCCGGCCTCGCTTGTCAGTGGCGCGCTGAAGGGTGTCACTCTCTGATGTTGCCTTAGGCCCTTTCGCTCTCCTCCGTTGCCCTTCGCCTGTGTAGCACGTCTCAATGTGAAAACCGGCACCGCAGGGGGTGGTGGGTCTGAGTGGCTGCCGCTTCTTGCGACTCACCTCAATCAGCCGGCTCACGTTTCGGACAGGTGCCCTCAGGATTCCGTTCCGCTTGCCTGTGGTCTGCCGGATGCTGCCGCGCGGCTGCGGCATCATGCGGGAGTTCATGCGAGGGACGGTGCCACAGCCCGGCTGTCTTTCTCCGTGGTGCGCGCGCCCGGAGGAGGGATCGGTGTGGCGGCAACATGTCCGACATCGACCTCCACGCCACCTGGAAGCTGTGCCTTCCTTCTTTCCGACGCCGTTGCCGGAAAGCTGCTCCATCGTGGTGCCGCGCAGTTCCCGATGCTCATAGCTATGCATCGGCTCGCCGCACTGCTGACGCGCCCGCCAAGAAGCGAGTCCGTTGAGCGGTCGGCTTTTCGGTGTGAATGCCCTATTTTGCGTCCGGTGGAAAGCGGTTATGTCTGCACCCGGGCCCCTGCCGCAGCGGCTGCTCACCGTACCTGGCAGCACGTTTCTGTGACTGATTTTTGGTGTTGCGGATCGGCGACCGCCACAACCTACCCGCGTGTGCGTGGGACCTGCTTTACGCGGCGACGGAAACCCCGCGACGCCAACACTGCTTCTCTCCGTGGATGCGCCAAGTGCTGACGAACGCTTGCCTCCTCGGACGGCCTTTCCCTACAGCGGTACCCCTCGAGAACTTTGAAAAAAGACGTTTCATTGGCGCGCCAGACCACACCCCAGACTAACTGAGGGAGATGGCGCCGCCCTCGGAGGTGGTTGCGCATCCCCACCCCGAAAAAGACGCCGATGGCTCCCGCTGATAGCGAAATCCTCCGAATTCCAGGACCGTACCGCTACCAAGCCTCCCGCCGCGCATCCGTGGTGGGGGCTCGCAGTCGCTTGTGGTGGCCCTCTCTGCGCCGCTGTCAAAGAGAATGTGCACGTTTACGGGGATCTTTTACGGTTAGGGTTAGGGTTTTTTTCTCCACTGATTCCTTGCACAGCGACACCCTCTCCAACAGGACGGGGGCGTGACGGTGTACTGGTGTACTGGTGTACTGGTGTACTGGTGTACTGGTGTACTGGTGTACTGGTGTACTGGTGTACTGGTGTACTGGTGTACTGGTGTACTGGTGTACTGGTGTACTGGTGTACTGGTGTACTGGTGTACTGGTGTACTGGTGTACTGGTGTACTGGTGTACTGGTTAGGGTTAGGGTTAGGGTTAGGGTTAGGGTTAGGGTTAGGGTTAGGGTTAGGGTTAGGGTTAGGGTTAGGGTTAGGGTTAGGGTTAGGGTTAGGGTTAGGGTTTTTTTCTCCACTGATTCCTTGCACAGCGACACCCTCTCCAACAGGACGGGGGCGTGACGGTGTACTGGTGTACTGGTGTACTGGTGTACTGGTGTACTGGTGTACTGGTGTACTGGTGTACTGGTGTACTGGTGTACTGGTGTACTGGTGTACTGGTGTACTGGTGTACTGGTGTACTGGTGTACTGGTGTACTGGTGTACTGGTGTACTGGTGTACTGG
>NC_009410.2:955994-1043494 GCF_000002875.2 Leishmania infantum JPCM5 | reverse complement strand
CCAGCAGCCGTCTAAACAGCTACAGGATGGAGAGCAACTACCGCAGCGGTGCAGTGGGTGCTCCTGCTGATTCTCAAACCCATCATAGAAGCAGGGCGCACAAGCACAGACAACTGGGCCGCCACACATCCTCACAGTGGTCGGGGAGATCACGCGGGCACATCCACGGGGGCAGCAAAGCCTACGACGACACGCAAATGTCCCTGGAATTTCTGTGAACAGCGCCGTGGTGGGGGAGAGGGGTGACAAAGGAGCAAGTACCGGGAATTAGAAAAATGCAGGTCCCTAATGTGTGCATCACGTGTCCGATTTTTAGAGGAAGCAGGTAGGAAAAGACTAGGTAGGCAAAAGACGCCGAAACGGCTGTGTGCAAAGCCAAGGGCATGGCGGATGTTCGCAGACACACACACGACTTAAAGACACTATAGGTCAGTATCTTACTGGGTTTCCTTCTCTGTGCCATCTTGGAGAGTCGATAGCAGAGAGTGCGTGGAGCCGTATCGCGCCACGACAACGCACGTGTACGTTCCCATGGCCGTCGACTTGCACAGGGCGATGCACGTGCAGCACTCTGTACAGGTGGCGCCCGCTCACTCGATGCAGCACGAGAGGTGTCGTTTCATATGCGCAGCATTACAAAAGACGGCGCACGGCCACATCCTATCATTGTCATCATCAAAGCGCCATACAGGCCGTGGAGGAGCGGGAATGCTGATGTAACTTCAGTCCACATGCCGCACGGAGTGGTGTGGTGCGATAAGCAGTGCAGTGAGACATCATCGACGCAGGAGGTGTACAGACCTTTCACATGCACATCTAGCGTGCTCCTCCGCTGCCTGTGTCGTGTTGTAGAGAAAACTGCGTTGCGCATCGCACGTGTGATGAGCGGCGGCGTAAATGGCTGCGCTGCCTGACGGAACACCACGGGGGCCGCGGAGAAGCCTGTAGAGAAGGATGCCGAAAGCGGCACGGCAGACGGCCACGAGAGAGTATGTGGAAAGGGTGTCGTGCGATGCGCGTGCGCTGCCGGGTGCTCCGCATTGCGTCAGTCATTATCTGTATGGTAGGGAGATCGCATTCAAGACGGTCCGGTGTCTGGTCCTTCACCCAAGCGGAGCCCGCCCCAGAGAAAGGGAATGAGACCTGTTGCAGCTAGTGGTTCCAGGACGGCATCTGCTCACTACTGTTTGTGCGGCATCTCATAGTGAATATAAACAGCAAAGCACACAGATGTCAACCGCAGGGTGAGGCATTCTCACCAGTATCCAAGCATGGGCACGGCCTTTGTCACTCGCCAGCCTCCGAAGCAGGAAACATGGCACAAGTGCGCACAACGTGAAGGAGTGTGGGGAGGGGCCACATACAAGCAAGCGTATACCCACAGCCGGTTGCTGTCCTCCGATGGAGTCTCTGCTCACTGTTGCTGCAGTGGCGGGCACACACACATGAGTAGACACCGCCGTGCCAACATGGCCTCATCTCGAGGTTGATAGCGGAAGGCCATTGCTGAAGCACGGCCCCTTGCCTCGCGGGCTGCAAGAGGGTGCAGCACTCTTAGTTTCACGTTTGCGGTTCACCTCAGAAAACTCTCTGCGGTGCAAGTAGAGTGTGCACGCGTAGATGAGTTCGATACCGTTTTGAGAGGAGTACGGAAGCACAAAGAAAGAACGACTACAACAAAGTAAAAAGGTGCGTAGGGGCGTGTCTTTGCCTCCATGCGTATTTGCCTACAGAACCGTGGGTACCTGTTTCGATATCGGGTAGCGAAGAAAAGAACACGCACCACCTTCGGTTTTGTCCTGCCCAATTCGTGAGGTAAGTTCAATGTGGTCGACAAAAATGAGGACTCGCATGAACGACAGAAAAACAGACACAAAGTGAAATATGAAGCCACGGATAAAGACCTGGGCGCAACCGCACACAACAGAAAGGGAGCCTGTAGACGACCGTGATGAGGGGTCCAATCTGGGGCACGCCAATGCGGTGAGATAGGGCGCGTCTTCTGTGTTGTGGTCTCTCTTCCACTGTGCTTGTGTGACATCCCTAAGCGCTTCAAGATGAAACTCTCGAATAAAACAGTGTGCCGATCTCGTGCGAGCCGCCGAGAAGGAACTGGCGTGCCTTCTCTAGGTGGAATCCGCTCGAGAGGTACATTTTTCCTCCCCTTTCCAGGAGGAATTGAGCAGCCTGCAGCTTCGTCACGATCCCACCCGTCGCGAACCGATTGTTCGGGGTGGCCTCTGCCACAAGATCGTCAGGGCTAAGTTCGTGGACGACAGAGCGTATCGTGGCATTCGTGGAAGTGCGTGGATTTTCGGTGTAGTAGCCGTCGATGTCGCTGAGAATGACAAGTAGGTCGGCCTTGAAGTGGTGCGCAACTAGCGCGGACAGACGGTCATTGTCGCCAAAGACCAGCTCGTCAAGCGCCGTCGCATCGTTTTCGTTGATGATCGGGATCACCTTGTGGCTGATGAGCACCTCAATGGTATTATGGGCGTTGATAGTACGCTTCCGCGAGTCGAGATCATAGGCAGCAAGCAGCATCTGAGCGCACAGGATGCCGTGCTTTTGCAGCTCGGTGTAGTACATGTGCATGAGCAGTGGCTGCCCCATCGACGCGAGTGCCTGCTTATTCGGCACATATGACTTATCCATCTCTTTTTTCGTGTACCCCGCGGCGACTGCGCCGGATGTGACAAGGATCACTTCGTACTTGGTCTGAAGGTCGGCGATAAACTGGCATAGCGCCTCGATCCGGTGCGCGGCGATCTCCTGATTGTCCACAAGGATCGAGGAGCCCACCTTTACCACGATGCGCTTCACCGACTTCAAGATGTCCGCCATGCTTGATTCCGCGTGGACTGGGGCAGGGAGGGCGTACTTTCACGGGGTTGGAGTCCCTATTGCTGCGTGCTTGCTTGTGCCCCTTGATGTCTGTGGTGGCAAAATGAGAAGAATCGGCAAAGCAGGCGAAACCATGAAAAGGGCACACCAAAACAATGCAGAAGATGGCAGTAGATGCACACAGTGGGTTTTGGCCTGCACACCCACGCAAAACAGACTTTCACCGACTGGCGCACGCATAGAGAGAGCCCCGGTGTGTGTTTGTGTGTGCGTGTGTGTGTTTGGGGGGGGGGGGGTGAGTGGCGAAGGAATGGGGATGACGAGAAAAAAGAAAGGGAAAGATGAAGGGAGACTAGGCAGCGCTCTCTGCGCAGCTACAAGGTGTAGTGTAATCATTAGCGTGACGTAGCGTGATGAAGAAGCACGTGCTCAGCACGCCACTTGTTACCATATCAGAGTGCGTAAAGCACCACACCTGCACGCGGTCGTCTTGGAGACGGCGTGCTCAGACTGTGTACGTGTGTGTGACACTGTTTGCGAGCCTGCTTTTGTCGTCTCGTTCCTGACAGAGGTCTGCACAGTCCAACCAAGGAGGAGTGAAATAGAGGGTTCATACTGAGAAGTAGGGCAATGAGCACGTTACCGTGGGAGAGCGGACACACCGATGCTAATATATACGTGAACAAGAAGTGGAGGGGGAGGGGGAGGCAGCGGTGCTGTGCATCCAAAACGGTGACCGCTTCTCACGAGGCTATGCAGAGAGGCCCTCGCCAGAGCCGGCATCGAGAAGCATCGTGACCGACCCGCGGCAGTCTCTCAGAAACCGCGATACCGGCAGAGGACCCGACGGCGCCTCGGCGAGCACACCGTGCACGACCCAGTTTTTGTCCTTGCCGCAGGCGAGCACGACAACGTGCTTGGCGTTCTGAATCACAGTCTTTGAGAGCGTGACACGCCAGACCTTGGGGTTCATGGTCGGGCTGGGAAAGCTGACCGAGACGATGTGGTCTTCATCCGTGGCTGCCACAGAGTCCGGAAAGATGGAGGCCGTATGCCCGTCTGCGCCGAATCCGAGAAGCATAATATCCACCACAGGAACAGGCATATCTGTACCATTTACTTGTGTGCATGGTATGCCATTCCGGAGCTTCATCTCATAATCCTGTGCGACGACCCAAGCGCCGTCAATACCACCCTTCTCGTCCTTGGACGTCGCCAGCGCGGCGCTCGGGTCGATTGCGATGACATCGCTGCTTGGCACATCACGTAGCAGTGCTTTCGTCGCCATGGAGAAGTTGCTCTGCTCGTCGTCTGTCGCGACGAGGCGCTCATCGCCCAGAATGAACTGCACCGCGTGCTGCTGCAGCAGAGCCAGATCCTTTTCGTGAAGCTCCTCGTACAGCCGCTTAGGGGTAGAGCCTCCAGACAGCGCCAGCACAACGGGTGCAGACTTGTCTACGCGCGCGTCGATAGCGGCGAGGATGATGTCGCGCGCGGCGGAACTTATGTGGGAAATGTCCTCGCAAACCTTCACGTTGGGTGCAAAGGAACTCATGTTGCCGACACGCGTAGCTCTGCCACGGGAGGGAAGCGCGTTGGGAAATTAGATCCAAGAAAGGGAGCCGCTGTTGCAGAATGCGATTGTGTAGGGGAGCGTACACGGAGATGATGCACCACAAACTGCACGCTTTTGTTTTGCCGCATGCAAGCGCAAAGGCAGCGACGGGCAAAGTCGAGCGGTGTAGGTAACATGATGGAGGTGGAGGGCGGGGGACCTCAAGGATGCTGACACTCCACAACAGGAGTGATGGACGCAAGCTACACTCGCGCAAGGTGAGGTCATCGACGCGGCGCGTGCATCCTTGCAGTGCGGATGCTCCTTCGCACTAATCAGGCTATTGTAAAAAGTGCGTTGTGGTAGGATCAGCGCTACACCGCTCTGGTGTTCATCAACGCAGCTGCTAGCAAAGACAATCGATCAGTATTCGTGGGGGAAAGGGTTCAGTAGCGCAGCAGCATCCAAGCCCACCCTACAATACCAGCGACATAGATCGCTGCGCTTGCCACCTTCTCTCTTGCAGTGAAATGACGGCTCCGCAGTACTGTGAACTCCGGAGGGCCAATGGCGTTGCACAGGGCGTGGGCTGCAGCGATGGCGATTATGCTACGCTCACACACATGCTCATAATAGTACCCGCTCAAAAGGCCGAATAGCGCGGTAAAGACAAAGATGCCGCACATGGCGTGCCCCGCTGAGCGCCAGCACGCACGCTCTTTCTCGTCGCGGTCGTTACCAGCCACGCCTTTGTCCTCGCAGTTTCTGTACGCGTCACATGCCATAGAGACAAGGTGGTGAATGTGGGAAAGCGAAAAGAGGAAGGCAGAAACGATAATGCGTGCTGCAGAGGAACGGCGGTGCAGAAGCGAGAAGAGAACGCCGCGATAGAACAGCTCTTCCCCAATCGGGCAGATCACATAGTTTCGCCATAACAGCAACGTGCTCTCCGGTGTGTCGAAGGTGCCGAGGTGACACGCCTCCGCGATGGGTCCCGCAAACAGCAGCAGTGTCGACACGGAAGAACGGATGACCGGGCGCAGCAAAGTGCTCTGCCGCTGGACGGTACGAGGCGGCGCCGTACCGAATGCAAGGTAGGTACCACTGACAAGGCAGCACATGCCAAACGAGATCGTGCGTCTACGGATCGCTTCATCGCTGTCGCGATCAACATAGACGGTTGGGTCGCGTGCAGCGGCGCACAGCGACGCCATGCCGGAGAGAACAAAGCGCCGCTCACACGGCCAGACGTAAAAGGCGGCGATGAAGGCGGCCGATGCGCCGGCGCACAAGAGAAGGTCCATCGCGTAGTTCGCTGCTTCGCATCAGCGGGCAGGGGGAGCGGGGTAGCAGCAACAGCAGCAGCACCGTCTCAGACTTTGAACGGCAAGAGGAAACCGGAGATCATACAGGAGGTGAGTAGGAAGCCGGAGAAGCAGAGAGAGCCGCATTGTCGAAAGATGTAGAGGACGGCTGTAGGAGTGCCGTCAAGGCGCAGAGAAGATGCATTTCCGGCCACGCTATGCGTTACTGCAACGAGGTCGAAGCCCCGGAGCTTGAGAAAGCGGTGCCAGGATTACTGCATGTACAAGGCATATATAGACCACGTGGTCTCCCCGTCATGTCTGTGCATGAAGAATACGGCCTTCTTTACAGACGTTGCCCGCTTCTTGGTTTCTTTTCCGTGTTTTTTTTTCTTTCATTGTGTGTGCTTGTTGTGCTTGGTCTACGGTCACCCCTGATGCCTGTGCGCATCTTTCCGTTCACGCGTCTGGGAGTGAGCGGAATGAGGAAAGGTACAAGGAGAGAAGATTACTGACAGACTTTGTTTTTTTGTGGACTTCACAGCGGCTTCTCGGAGGAAACAGGGAAAGGTCAGGGAAAGAGAGAGGAAGAAGGGTTACATAGGGGGAGGCATCCGCAGACATATCCGTGCATACAGGAGATGGCCGAAAACATGGTGATGGGAGGAGGGTCCCACCCCGCCACCGGGGGACAGCTGTGGACACACGCTTCTCCATGTTCGGGGATGAACTCCAGAGGCTTGGCGATTCGCTTTGGTCTTGGGGTTCCTAGTTATGCTTGCGATGGGGTATTGGGAGGTTCTGCCTCCCATACGATGCGGATGCGGGTGTCGTGGGCGGGGGTGGAGATGTTCTTCACGAGAGCTAAGCGTAAGCGGAAAAGTGCCACTCGCGGCGCTACAATCGACAGAGGTAAGGAGAGAAGTAGAGGGAAACGCGCGGACATGAAGGATTTCATCGGTGAGACGTGTGAAGGTGATTCCAGCGCTTATTTTGCTCTCGTTGATCTTCAGTCAGCTCCATCGTCAACACATACACTGCAGAAGCTAACCGTGGGCACAGAAGAAGGAGTTTCTCTTTGTTGACTGCCAGAGCGACTTGCATGCGATTCGACGTCCGTATGATTGTGTGCAGGAGAACACATGCAGACACATCCACGTATGCACACCCTCGCACAAACAGACACACCGACATTGGGGGGAGGGGAGGGGGGGGGGGCATGCAACAAAAGAAAAATTGTATCACAAGACGGACGTCATTGACGCTCCTCTAGAGGGCCTCGGTTCACAAGAATACCGGTGCTTGCCGGAAAAAAGCAAACAGAGGAGTACTTTACTGCACAACAAAGCCCGGCGAGCAGTACAACAGCATAATGAGGGCGTACCAAAGACAAGAGCCAATGCCCACCGCTGCACAAACACTCATAGAAGTGCACATGCACACAGGCACCGCATATCGTCCGAGGGCAGCAGACGTTGCCGACGTCGGAGAAAGAGAATGACACAAACGATTGAGAATAAAAAGCGAGAGGTAGTTCAGGAAGGCACTCTAACAGGATATTCACCCATGACCTACGGCGCCACTTACAGCGTCGTGCGCATGCGCTGTGCAGGGGGGCCGTGCCCAACGCTTTTATTCCGCAGCAGAGGGGGAGCGGCGCACCTGGCGTTCGCTGCGCTTTCGTAAAAGGACGCGTGCTCTTGAGACAGAAATCCACGACGCAAGGCGTTCAAAGAGGAGAGCCTCGTCATGCTTTCCAGGGTGTGCCTCGCCCAGACCGACTCTTGCTCATCATCTCAAGGGGCCGAGAGAGGTGCTTGCCGCGCAAGAATGAAAAGCAGAGGCACCTTTGACATCGCGGAACTTGCATGTTTGCGAAACACCACACGGGATGCAGGCGTACTAGACGGCAGAGAGCTCACTCCGGTCCTGCGTATTGGGCGGCGGACAGGCCAGGCAGATGATGATGCACGGGAAAGAATATCGTGAAGTTGAGCGGCGGCTAGCACTCATGCGCGCGTGGAGAGGCGAAAAAAAAAAGAACGAGAGGCAGTAGCACAGTCGTGTGCAATTTTTTGCTACCTCACGTGCAGTTGTCACCGTCCTCTTCCCCCTCCCGCTCTGCGAACACCATTCACACGTGTCGCATTCCGTGCCCACGAAGACACCACCTCCGCCTCTTAAAGTCACCGACGGCGCTGTGAATGCAGCATTGAAGGCCTGCACATCAGGGAAGAGAAAGAGTAACAAAACTACGCGAGACAAGGAACGCTGCCACTTCGATGTTCACATGTGTTAGTCAGTTTTGGGTGCGACATGATACAACTGCAGGCCAGATAGCGTGCGCCACTGGAAGATCCGCAGACCTGGAGGCTGATAGATGGCGGTCTCTGTTGGTCACTAAAGTCTGCACGCGTTCTACTGCAGTGCACAGGGGAGGAAG
The DNA here is from genome assembly GCF_000002875.2 of Leishmania infantum JPCM5. Taxonomy (NCBI): domain Eukaryota; phylum Euglenozoa; class Kinetoplastea; order Trypanosomatida; family Trypanosomatidae; genus Leishmania; species Leishmania infantum. The sequence goes on along the minus strand of NC_009410.2, from coordinate 1,035,348 downwards.
CATTGCCCCCCCCTCCGCCGGCAGCGCCACTACCAGATGCGCTGCATGTGACTGGAATACGCACGCGCACAGGGGCACCTACACGAACTAAAAACGAGCAAAAGACACTTATTCAGTCGCCAGTGCAGAAGCAGCACGTGGCGTGGTAAAAAAGCGTCTCGCCATGAGATGAACGGCGACCTCACCGCATCCTATTCGCCAGCACACATATACGCACAAGCACACACACAGCAAAGACAGAAAGAGAGAGAGCGAGTGTTCTCGTGTTTGTGTGTTTCCTCTTTGGTATTTGAGCAAGACAGACCACGCACAGCCAAGGAGGGAGGAAGAGCAGCACCACATGCGGAACTGCGACATGTCCGCCTATAGTTGTTGTACGCCAAAATCGGAAAGCAGAAGACGAGAGAGAAACACAAAAAAAAGGAGTCTGCCACGAACATTGGCGGCAGATATAGATAACTGCTCGCCCTATCGCTCGCGGACCGTGCTGCGGTGGCGGTGTAGCTTCTCAGCACATCATCCACCGTAGCGCCTGCGACGTCGCTCAGCGCAAAGCTGGCCGCACCACCGTCAACGGCATGGGTGTCCATCACCTTTAGCGCCGCCTCCAGCACGGATAGAGCAGTTCCTGGTAAAAAGGATGCTCCGGAAGTGGCGCACGGTGATGTCGTTCGCAAGCGACACACCCGGCGGAACGCACGTTTGGGGCGCAACCTGTGCCATCTTCACCCGGACTCGCTCCATCAGGTTGGCCGACGTCGGCACCACTGCCGCGCTATCCATAAAGCCGGCGGATGTTGCCCTAATGCAGTTTGCGTTCGTGGTGTCGCACAGGCGTTCCTTTGCAAGCTCCGCAAAAGCCGGCGGGCTGCATCATTCGCCCCGCATGAGCAGTTGCCCCTCGTCCTGGAAGTCGGACATGCAGGAAAAAAATCCATAGAGACATGCACCGTCCTCTGGGCCACAAGCAATATGGGTGCGGGGTAGAAATTGCCTGCGAGAGAGCGCGGACCCAGATGAGCTTCTGGTAGAACATTGAAACGGGGATATCCGTCGGACGCGTTGCGGTCGCGGGGCAGTTCTGGCCGGCGGGCACCGTCACCGTGAAGACCAGCATGCCCGTCATCGTACAGCTTGTCTCAAGTGCCACGTCGGCCATCTGCGTATTCATTTTGGTCCCGCGAATGGCGACAAGCGCATTAGTGTTACACTAACCCCGGATAAGCTTGCAATCCCCTAGGCTCACTGCGACAAGCGAGACGTTGATGCTGTCGGGGGATGAGGTGACGCTCCACAGTGTCACGGAGATGACAAGGACGAAGAGAGTCACCACATACAAGCAGCGGTGCCGCGTGGTCGCGTGCGGGTGACTACGTGGGAGCGAGTTAACTACATCGATGAGTGTGCCACAGAAGCAGAGAATGTTCTACGAGAAAAGGCAGCGGGAGTGGCTTCGAAGACGGTGGAAGAGCACAAGCGTGCACTTCTTGTCTGTGTCCACTGATGGTTGATGTGGACAAAAAAAGAGAAGACGGCAAGAGCCGATCTTCCACGAGAGGTGCCTTTCTGCGCAGGCCGCACGAAAAACCGTGAGAGAGGGAGAAAACAGACAAACATGGAGGCCACCGAAGAGAGTGACAGGCATGGAAGACATTTCAGCATAGGAGAGGGGGGGGGGCTGTGAAAAGAGCTTGCGTGCACGGTGCGCAAGCCCGCGGAGAGAAATCTGTGCGCCCCCCCTACCCGATGAGCCCACCCAAGCACTCAGTGGATACCTTGCACATCTTCACAGCTGCAACGAGGTTCGCATCGCTGAATCCCATACGCACACACTGCACGTTTGCACGGCTTGTGATGGTGTAGGATGAGCATATGACGTGAGATCAGAGAGAAACCTAACCGAATAGAGGGCACAGGGGCCTATTGTCTCGCACAGCGGCACGCGGCCCGGTCGCTCCATCCTGTACACGTTGTGCTCGCCGACGATACAACGTTCGCTACTCCCCGCCCACGTGTCTCGGAGACGCATATGCATACAGCAAACGAGCTGCGAAACGCGTCAACGCCGCGTGCTGAGGCGTTGGGAGGGTGGCCAGCAGCCCGGGTCGCAATGCAAGCACACACGACGCCTCCCAGAGATGAGAGGGGCCCTCTCCGATGCCGCGTGTGCCTACGAGGGTGTGTGTGGGTGCTGTCGACAAAATAGAAGAAGGGAGTAGAGGCGAATGGCAGAAACCAGTAGGTGTGAAACAGAAGAATACTGCAAAACCGAATCTACGAGAGGAAGAGAGAGAGATCAAGATGGCGATGAGAAAACGAAAATGCATATCAGACAAGCGCCAGCAGCGATGCGGGTGCCATTGTCGTGCGGCGGCACAAGAGGTGTTGTGCAAGCACGTGTGCATGTGAGTGTTGGTCACCCTTGCTCCTGCTCCGTGCCCCACTAGAAGGCGAACATGGCGGTCAATGTGCATAACAATGAAAAGCCAGAAAGGAAAAGATGAGGCAGGTGGAAAAAGAACGTGGGAAAAGAAGATCTTTCTGCAAAGACAAACGCTGCTGCACACACACACAAGCTCGCACGCAAGGTGCTACACCAGGGTTATCACCATTCAAGTAAACCCGTAAAACACCACGGAACAAAGGAGGATGCGCATCCACTCGTTGACAGGTACGCGTGAGCGCACCGTCCGGCACAGGACTCCGTGAACCGTACGTTGGGAACGATCAGGTGGGGGCGAGAGGGGAACTGTGCACACAGCAAAATGAGACACTTTTGGTGTGTGGGCGTGTGTACGTGCGGTGAGGGCGGAGGAAGGGGAGCACTTGCACACTGTTTGTGCAGGTGTGCGCTTCCGATACAGTCCGAGAGAAGGGGGTCATCCTCAACCTTCACCACGTGGTGGTCAATGCGCACAAAATCGCGTACACGCACACAGACACGAGAGAGCAAAAGGCAAAGCATTTAGGGGGAAAGTCAGGAAGCCGGAAGAAAAAAAAAAGGAGGTGCAGATGACAAAAGAGAGGGAGAGAGAAGTGGAGAGCACGGAGAGCGTATCCCACGGCTATCTGCACGACAGTCACGCATGTGACAACGCCGGCGAGGGCTCGCAAGGGTTGCTGTGGAGTGTCGAGGCATTCCGTCGTCTCGCTGACGGGCTGAATGAGCGTCTTTGGTAGGCAACTGTCTTGCGTACCTTCCGCCTCGTCATAGCGACACCACCTAGCCGCACCGAGGGAAGGGCGATGAGCCCCCTCAGAATACAGGTAGATAGATGCGGTCACCAAAGGTGCTACCGACGAGCTTGAACGCCACTGTCGTGATGTTGGTCAGAAGGGCATCCATCGAGGCACTGGCTGTGTTGTCCAGGATCGTTCCGAGGTCACCCATTCCCCTGAACCGGGTGTTGATCACCTGCACGCCATTCGACACAGGAACGGAGCAAATGGTGTTGAAAAGCTTGCACTGAAAGTCGTTGATGACAACATCGTAGGACACGGAAGCACCACGCGGCACCAGTGTCCGCAGCGTCGCCAACGCGTCTTCATGGATAGCCTGACGGACAATGCTGCGCAGCGTCGGGACAGTGACAGCACCGCCGTGAAACGGGATCCTTGTGGTTGTGCTGTTCTCGGGGTCAATCGAGATATTGAGCTTCTTCGTGGCCCACCGCGACAGTACCGCCATGGCGTTCAGCACGTCCACGTCGTAGTCGTAGGCGGAGTCGAACAGAATGCTGGTGCGGACAAATGAGCCAAAGGCAACCCGCAAAACGTTCTTGCGGACGAAATGCGCCTCCACAGGCAACCCGGTGTTCTCGGAGAGGACGTTGACCAAACGGTACTTCATGAGGTAGGTCGACTTCGCGATATCCGTCGCGCCGTCCACAACAGGAGGGTAGGGAATGAACGCCACAGGGGTGATAAGATCATGGGTGATCTGGCTGACGGCATCGCAGATGTTCTGCTCGTCAGCTGGTAGCTGGGCGACGGTGTCGACAGTGCCGCTAACCCTCATGTACACGTGGCAAGAGTTCATGACGAATGACTGGGTGTTGCAGTCCTCATCGTGAGGGATCTTGGAGATGTTGAACGCTCCGTAGATGGACACATTGACATCTGCGGCGACAGCGGTCGCCGAATCACCGATTGTCACATCGGCCGTCATGTGAGCGCGAAGCGGATCCGCGAGCACGACGGCCAGCTCCTTCGTCGTCGAGCTGACGGTCATCGCCGCCGTTTCAATCCAATCCGGGGCGATGTTGCGGACGACAGTGGGTGTGCCATCTATCCTTGTGGAAAGGCCCTCTTGGTAGAAGGTGACATTGGATGTCGTGATGGTCATGGCGGTAGTGATCAGCGCCGCCAGGTAGAAGCACTGAGAGATCATCTTCGCTTACACTTCTTCTGTTGCCTGTGGGAGATAAAGCGCGCAAGGTGTGTGCGTTTTCGTCTTCTTTTTCGATTGTCCGGTGTGCCACGGAAACAAAAACGAGCTCGGCGTGCGGAGAGTAGTGACGCCCTGGAACGTGAAGTAAAGGGAGGAGATGAGGATCCGAAGAGGAAAGAGAGCACAACGCAGCGATCCGCACAAGGAGGACGGTCTGGAGAAGACGGGAGAGAGGGAAAGGAGAGAAGCACGGATAAAAGGGGACGTGTACAAGAGAGACAGAGAGGGAAATTTGAGGAGTCGGGAAACAGGATGCGAAGCAAAAAAAAAGCAGGCACATACGCATACGTCTTGACGAGGCAGTCAAGCCTTGACGGGGCTCGCGAAGCGTAAGGGCTGATACGACAACTCGCACCGAAGGAGGAGGCGCCTTTTTTTCTCATCGCTCCCACCCTGCACCTCAACTTTACTGACCTGCATGAGAAAAAGAGAGGGGAGAGGCGCGCCGAAAGGCAGCAGAGCGCTTCCTGTATGCCTTTGAAGGACAAACGGCGCTGAGTGAATAGAATTCTCTCACCACCTCTACACGCGACCACACACACGTCTCCTGCGTGAGATGGGGGGAGGGAACACAGCAAGCCTGCGCGCAATCGAGTGGCCACACAGACTGTCTTTTATGGGTGCCGAAAGTGCTCTCTCAATGGTCTCTGATTGTGCTGTTGTGCCCGTGCTTACAAGCTGATGTGTCGCCTCGCTCACCCACGCACACGCCCTCCCTCCCCACTCTCTTGCACTCACTGGTGCAACCGATCAGTTCCACGTCCATTCAGATGTCCTCGAGACGTGCACGCACGCGAGACGGAAGGAACACGCCGCACCTCATGTGTGAAAAACAGAGAGAAAAGCACCCACCAAACACAGCGCACCCTCCAAGGGAAACAAGGAGGCGCTCCACTAATACAACACAAAATCCACCCACAATCATGTGCGCAAAAAGAGCGAAGGGGCCATAAGCAGTGCACCCCTAAGTGAACTAACCAATCGGCGTGTATGTGTGTATGCGCACGCTCACAACTCGCCTGCGGCACAGGGACGTAGGTCTGTACACATGCCACGACCGACACCATCCCCAGCACGGGCAACGGAAAAAAAAATGAGAGCAGAGCACAGACCAGCACAGGATGAAGAGCGGGCACCACTTCCACGCAAGCGCCAGCAGTGGCAACTAGGCAAAGAAGCGCATGCCCAAGACGCAGAATGCAAAACAGAGGGCAAAGCGGGGGAGAGGAGCAGGATAACAGCCACGTAAGAGGATGAAGCCGAGGGAATCGGCTGCAGAAAGAGCGGCACAGAGTACCACGTACTACTATGTCATCCCCACACCATCCACGATCCCACCTACACCCATGTACTTCAATGCGCCGGTTCGGCCAGACCAGCTGGCATACGTACGACCGCGTTTAGACCGCCATATGCGCCCTCTGACTGGCAGCCTACGGGAAGAGCGGCAGTGAAAGCAAAGGGGCGGCAACGAATAAAAGAGGAGAGAAAACGTTTCCCAAAGAGGCAGGGGATGCATTCGAGTGTATGTCGGCAACGCGGCCAAACGGCCGGGCCTCTCATTTCCGTGGAAGCGTAAACCGATCCGGCCTGTGCTCCCCACTCGCGCCCTCGATAACACTACGCTCGAATGGGAGAGGGGGGAGGGCACACTCACGTATCCCGCTTTTTCCGTTACATGAGGGATGGTGATTGTTGTGAGCACGCAAGGCGGCAAAGTGTGTGTGCACAAAAGAAAAATAAGACAGCAGCGAACACCTATAATGTGACTCGGTTCCTCGACATCTGAAATGAGCAGAAGAGCTAAACGCGGTCAAGAGGAATGCTTGCGGAAGTATGGTCTTCGAATGCTAGAGAGTACGTTGAGTCACTCCTCATCGCCGTATCGTTGGGCGATCCTCCTTCCCTCTTTCGCCCTTGTCGCCGGCTTTGAAAGAATCGTGAACGCGCATGCACACATACAAACAGATGAGAGGATTAACCAGATTGTCGGAAACGGAGTGATAAAGAGCAATTGAGCATCCACTGGATGGAGGGCACACACCGCAGCACTGTGTGCCCCAACACAGCAGTCGGTTTGGCGCGCTCTGAAACGTTGCGAGCGCTGAAGTCTCTCTACGCTTGTTGCAAGTCCCTCGTTTCTCGCGTCAACGAAAGGGGCTCTGAAAACAAAAACGCCCACCACCGAGGGAGAGAGACGAGCTGCGCATGTGTGTGTGTGTGTGTGTCAATACGTTTGTGGTAAAATCAGAAGAGGAGACATGAACACGAGGAGGCGCAACGACAATATGAGCTGTAAACAAATGTTTGATAGGAGAAACAAGAGACTGTGCACATACGCCTGCGAATCGTCGAACGTTTTGGTGCAGGACGTGGCCCTCAGGCTTTGCAAACATGAGAAAACATGAAAAGGAAAGATGCCTCCCCACCACCACCACCAAAAAAAAGGAAACCAAAGAATGGCGAAAATGCAAAACGTGCATGCAAAGACAGCAGGGCGCGCCCTTCATCCGTTCGTCGAGAACGCATGTGTAACGAATAGTATACATCACAGCCTGTTCGGTTCGCGCTTGTTTCTATCATGAGAAAGGGCTGGGAGAGAGCATGATGGCGCTGGAAGGAGACGAAGGATGGCATGCGCGTTGTTTTCATGCGGGCCTGTGGCGAGGTGCGAGAACAAGCATACCCTCCCCCCCAATATCCAAAGAGACACATACACAGAGGCAGACGCAGATACACAGATGCTTGTGCAGGCGATTATGAGTACATACTTCTGATTCCACAAGACCTCGTAGCCTACACGGACGCACGACACGAGCTGGTGTGTAACAGATAGAAAATAACTCCTCCTCCTCCATGCCGGCGCCTGTGACCGAAACGTTACTCGGTGAACGATATACATACCTACAGACACGGTGCATCGCGGCGGTGAGGCGAGGGGTGGCGCACGCAGGTGGAGAAGTAAACGTAAATGGCCATCGCGCGAAGTTTCAAAGCAAGTCTTTGCGTGTGTATGCATGTGTGTGTGTGTGTGTGTGTGTGTGTCTGTGTACACTGCGTGTTAGTGGAAAGCCGGATCTTTCTGCATCCATTCTGTCGCTGCTGTGTTCGTGTCCGTCGTGAAGGCCGCCGGCGCAGCTCTCATAGACGATACATGTATAACCGAAAACGGATCAGTTATTGGGGATGCTGTAGACAAACAAAAAGCACAGGGCAAAAATAAACACTACAAAAGGGGTCAGTCGACCACAGCGAGGACCAGAAGAGAGAGATGGTACCGCCGTCGTGTGTGCACATCCAAAGGGAACCCGGAAAACGAGTGCAACGGAGAACAGAAAAAAGAATTGGACGGTCTGTGCCCACAACAGAGCAGTCACGGCAGGGGGGGACAGATGAATCAACGCAGGAGCCACAGACCCACCAGCTACAAAGCAGCCGACGCGCCTCACAATGCGAGGAGGCAATGGCGAATGCAGACACACAAGACAACGAAAACAGACAACGCAGAGGTGACGTCAAGAGAGAGCGGTAAAGGGGAGGGAGGGGGGCTCTGAGGAGCTAGCACGCATGACAGCCATCTCGACACAAAAAGGAAACAGAAAGAGAAAGACGCGGGAACGAGGACACGGCAGAAACACAAAGCAAAAAGGGCGTGGGTGGTCCTACCCATTGCCGTCTTCTCCGCACAAACACCCCTCCCCCCTGCTCTCAGAGACAACGACCCCCCCCCTGGAGTGAGGAACACAGAGACACAATGACACGAATGTCAGCGGTAAGAAACAAAACGGTCCCAGAGAAAGCAGCTCAAGAGACGACAGCGGGAGACAGAGAGTGAAACCCGCAAACGCACATCATCTACATTCAGTGGACTGCAATACAGAGCACGAGGGGGGCAGAAGGCAAAACGATGCGAGCAGAGGCATCAGACTGTCCCGGTAAAGAGCAATAGGAGAGTGACGGCGCTGGCCTTCAGAAGGGCACAGCCTGCACCGCTTTCTTCACGTGTGGGCTAGCTCCCATCGAGATTTGTACTCACCGTCCTGCGCCAGGAGTTGTTCGTGTGTGCCCTGCTCGATGATCTTGCCACTGTCCAACAGCACAATCTGGTTACTGTGGCGGATGGTCGCCAAGCGATGGGCGATGGCGACCGTGGTGACGCCGAACCGCCGCTGGAACTCGTCCAGGTTGCGCTGCACCCGCACCTCTGTTATGTTATCGAGGGCGCTGGTAGCCTCATCGAGCAGCAACAGCTTCGGGCAGCGAAGAACGCCTCTGGCGATGGCCACGCGCTGCTTCTGCCCGCCGCTGAGCTGCTGGCCCCGGTAGCCCACCTCCGTGTCGTAGCCCTTCTCCATGTTCATGATGTCGTCGTGGATGCAGGCAATCTTTGCCGCCTCAATGACCTCCTCCTCTGTGGCGTCCGGCAGAGAGTACTTGATGTTGTCACGAATGGTGCCGCTGAACAGCGAGGGCTCCTGTAATACAATGCTGAGCTGGTCGCGCCACGTGACGAGGTCGAGGGAGCTGAGATCTTCACCGTTGATGAGCACCTTGCCCGTCGAGATCGGGTAGAAGCGGGCCAGAATCTGCACAATGGTCGACTTGCCGCAGCCGGTCTGTCCCATGAGGCCGTTCGACGAACCTGCCTGAAACTTGAGAGAGACGTCGTTGAGCACCTTCACCCCCTCCCGCGCTGGGTACGTAAAGCCGACGTGGTGGAATTCGACGCCTATCTGCTCCTCAAAATTGACCTTGCCGTACTCATAACTGTCTACCGCCGGTACACGGTCAATGACGGAGAAGACACGGTTCGACGACAGCCGCGCATCGCGCAACTTTGTCGCGAAGCTGCCTGCCTCCGCCCCCGCCAGCGTCGAGCCCATGGTGACGGCCATGGCAGCGACCAACACGTTGCTGAAGTGCGTCTCGCCCCTCTCAATGAGGGTGCCACCGTACCAAAAAGAAAGAGCCATCGAACCCATCAGTGTGATCTCCGTCGCACCGGCGAGGATGCTGACGAGAACGGCGCGGCGCTCGGCGGTCTGCTCCGCGACGTTGATGGTGCGCTTGTACTCCTTGATCATTCGATCCTGCATGTTGAAGGAGGTGACAGTGCGAATCGAGCCGAGGGCTTCGCTCACCACCGTGTCGATGCCACTCTCGCGAACACTTTGAGAGTCGGCAAAGAAGACTTGCTGCGCGATGATGCTGCCAACAAAGAGCGGCATAGTGGCCAGGCACACGAGCGCCACCTTCCACTCCATTGTGAGGCCGATGGCAATACCGCCGGCGAACGCGCAGACAGACCGGAGGCGGGAGCCGAGGGTAGGGCCGTAAAGCTGGTGCACCGACTCACAGTCGCCAGAGAGAAGGGCCGCCAACGCACCAGGGTCGCGGCGAGGCATGTCAAAGAAGGTTTGGTCCTGTCGAAGAATCTGCTGGAACAGGATCGTGCGCAGCTCACAGGTCAGGTACTCACCGACGTAGCCGTAGAAGCCCGTAAGCACACTCCCGAGGAAGTAGACAGCGCCCAAAAGAATCAGCAGAATCACGTACAAGGCTATCTGTCGCTGCATGTGCGTTGTGTCTTGCGACAGGCGGTAGGTGCCGAGAGTGTTGATGAGCTGGGTAATCATGAGACTGACACAAGGGAAGACGATAGCTGTGATGATGGAGCCCAGAAACCCCAGCGCAATCGCCCACCAGCGACTCTTCGTCATTTTCATAATGCGCCACATCGACACGCTCGTCTTTCGCTCCTCCCAATCGGTGCGGTGGATGAAGGGGACGTCGTGGACGTGGGAATACTGGCTCCACCGGTCGTCATCCTCGTAGAAGCCGTTGCAGTTGGAGTCCCAGGAGTCGTTGCTGCTGTAACTGTCTTCGGTTGAGACGCTGCCGCCTGTAATTTTGTCGAGGGCTCCTGGGTAGAGGTAGAAGCTCGTGTCGTGTACCACAGTACGCAAGTTTCCCGTGGAAGGGTTCTGCATCATGACCATCGAGGCAAAGCGGCCGTTCATGCGGATGAGCTCGTCATAGGTACCGCACTCAACAATGCAGCTGCCGCCGTCGCGCGAGCCATCGAGGAAGTAGATGCAGTCCATGTTCGAGATGGTAGCCATTCGATGCGCAATCGTGATCACTGTCATTTTGCTATGCTCCGTAAGATCGTCTATGGCGCGCTGCACCTCCACCTCGGACTTTCGGTCCAGCGCGCTGGTCGCCTCGTCCAGGAGCAGGATGTCGGCACCGCGCACGACGGCCCGGGCGATGGCGAGACGCTGCTTTTGCCCACCGCTCAGCTGGCTGCCCAGAGAACCAACGCTGGTGTCGTAGCCGCGTGGCAGGGCCAGTATCGTGTCGTGAATGCGGGCCTGCTTACATGCCGTCACAACCTCCTCAAGGGTGGCGCTGCGCCGCCCCATGCGGACGTTGTCGAGAACGGAGCCGGAGAACAAGTTGGGCTCTTGCGACACGATGCCGATGCGCTTGCGCCACGACCTGAGGTCCAAGTCGCGGAGATCCTGCCCATCCACGGTGACGGCACCCTCCATGGGGTCGTAGAAGCGCTGGATGAGGCTGATGATCGTTGACTTGCCGCATCCTGTCGAACCAGAGAAGGCGACCTTCTCGCCCTTCCTAATCGTGGCGCTCAAGCCGCTAAAGATGAGCTGGTCTGGACGCGTCGGGTAGGCGAAGGTGACATCCTTCACCTCAATGCACCGGCAAAACGTCGCCTCCCTGCCAGGCCCGTGCAGGTCAATCGTCGGTTGCTCATCGATAGTCGCAAAGATTGGGTACGCTGCTGTGCGCGCCTCCACAAAGGAGATGAGGGCTGGGAACACCTGCCCGAGACCCATGGCGCCGTACATCACAGTCAGAAAGGCCGCCGAGACGGAGCCAACGTCGGTGCGGCCGCTGTGGACAAGGTACGCAGCAAGGATGAAGGCGAGCCCAATGACGCAGAGCATGATGCCCATCACGGAGCCGCCGGCCATCGCCACAAGAAACTCCTTCTTGATGCCGGCCTTGCGCGAGCCCACTATCGTTTCTGAGAAGCGCTCCGCCTCGTGCATCTCGCGGTTGAAGCTCTGCACTGTCTTGATGTTCTGCATGACTTCCTGCGCAATGGCGCTCGCCACCGCATACTGCTTGCGCGTCACAGCAACGTGGCGGGAGGACGCGGCGGTGAGAAAGTACACCGCCACCGCGATGAGCGGGAGTGAACCCATGATGAGGAGCGTCAGCTCCCAGCTCGCGATGAACGCAAAAACGATGCCGATGAGGCCGGTGCCGAGGTTCTCGATCCAGCTGGCAAAGCGGTCGTTAACGCCGTTGAGGATGACACGCGTGTCTCCAGTCAGGCGAGAAATGAGCTCGCCGGGCTTGCGCTTGTCATGCCAGCCGATGTCCTGGTTGACGACAGCGGAGAAGTAGGCGCACTTGATGCGGCCGACCAGGCGCGTCGCGGTCACTTGGTACGTGGCAGTCTTAATGAAGACAAGCACCATGGAAAGAATGCCGATGCACACCATCAACATCGCAAAGCTGCGCGTCACCTCCGGCGCGGCTTCGTCGTCGTACGCGCTGTTCGTCATCCGTCCGAAAAAGTACATGAAAAGCGGCGTGGAGCCGCCCGCGCAGAAGGCGGCAATGCTCCCGACAACGACGGCAAACCACTCGCTGGAAGCGCGATACCGCAGGAGGGTTAAAATGGGCACCTGACCCCTTAGCTTCTCGGACACTGCTGCCTTCGCATCCTGGATGGCTTGCTTGGCCTTCGCCTTTTTATCGGCGGACATGACTCGTGCCGAGCTGCGTGCGCGCCACGTCGTCGAGCGCCCTACGGAGCAGAAAGCGAGGAAACGGAGCAAACAAAGACAAAGGGGAGGGTGCCGAGCCACATCACCACTGTAAAGGAGGAGGGGGCATCAACGAGGCACAGCGCGTAGAGGAGTGCGAGTTGTTTTATGAATGGGCGCGCACGCGTTGGGGAGCGAGGGAGAAGTGGGAGACGCGAAAGCAAAGGAGGCGTGGTGAAAAAAAATGCCGATAGCAGCGAAATACCCCAGCGCAGCGCAGCTTAGGCAGCAAAGCGTGCGTGCACAGCTCCTCCCCGTCCCCACAGCAGCGGTGGCTTTCAGCTTTTCCTGGAGAACAAGAGAAGATTCCCTCTTCTCTGGGGCGCTTGCGTGGCCGAGTCATCACAGAGTCGACCCTAAACGATGCAATGCTGCTTCGCAGCGTCGATGTGAAACGCACGCGGGGTTTCCGTCCACGTGCACCTACGGTGAGTATTGGTGCACGTGTGTGTGCGCGTGCTTCGGCGCAAGGTGCTGACGCGCCTAGCGACAGCAACGTGTGTAGAAAAGGGTAAAACATAAACCTCAAAAGGAGCTCATGGCAGACTTACGGCTAGCACATCTTCGTGCGCGTGTGTGGGTGTGTTTGTGTAGTCAACTGTGGAGTATATCGCGTGGAGTGCACTGTGGCGTGACTGATGGCAGCGTTTTTCTGGGAACGGCTGCTTGGGCGATCGGTAGTGGTCCACTCACAGCAACTCCCATGCATGGCAAGGGCAAAGGCTGAGGAGAAAGCGCGCGCAGCGGCGACCCGCCATCGGCATCGCCCCGGCTGCGTTCCTTCCTCTTTGCCGCTGCACCAACGAAGGAGAGATGACCACAAAGAAAAAAAAAAGAAAGAGACCATGCCAGCGGTGATAGCTCGACGGCGCATCCAGACAGATACAGACGCAAGGGCATGGGAAAATAAGGACATCTACTGTAGTGTATGAAAATCACAAGCGCAGCGAAGCAAATGCGCGAACATACACGGATAGGTAAGCGGCCAACGGATGCAGGGCGTGTCAATGACAAGGCGACAGCCACCCGGATGCCGGCCAGGATGATTGCATGCATGTGTCCGCACTTGTGAGCGAGGTGTGGCGGAAACCGAATCTAGGAAAACAGAATCTGGTCGAGGAGAAACAAAATCTCGAAGTATACTCTAAATGATGTGTGCCGGGCGCGGCGTATGCCTGAAAAACGGGCTGGCTGCGCATCGGCACATGTGGGGAAACGGGCGGCACGAGGATGCAAAACGAGAGTCTGTTAGGGACGCTCGAAACACCTCCGTGTTGAGGGTGCGGAGATGTGCCATCGCCGTGCGCAGCCTTTGTCCGCTGTGGCTACTGAATCTTAAGCGGGTAGATTATCTCCACCATCTTTTCCCAGTTCCACCCGTTTTTGGTGCTGCGTGCCTCGGCGTTGGTGCACAGAAGAATGTCCGCCTGCTCCGGGTCATCGACGAGGATCGCACCGCCCTCCTTGAGCAACAGACTGGCGGTGCTGTAGTGCTTACAAGACATGAACGCCTCCGTGAGGGCGATGCGCTTCTTCAGCAGTGGCGGTTCCTCGTGCTGGAAGCCGTAGTCTTCTTCACGTAGCCACGTCTGCTCTTTCAGGGAGTCCACCACATAGGACTCCGGCAGCACCCAGCAGCCTCGCACAAGCGCCGTCAGAAGCTTGATTGTGAGCTGGCCATTCGTGATGAGGTGGGTGAGGTTGGACGGCACCGGCATGTTCGACTTGCACTCCGCTATCGCCACGTTTGGGAGCTGCTTCACGGCGAGCAGGACGTCGTTTCCGTCAAACCCACTGATGGCGAAGACGCGCGCGTCCTCAGTGCGGGCGCGTTTCATCGAACTGCCGCCGGTGGGTGCGTACGATTGACCGGAGGAGACACTGCGGTGCTTGCCATGGCGGGACAGCGACGCGCCTGTCGCGTTGGTGTGCAGGGTCTGCATCGGTGAGCGCGACACTGCCTGCGAAATAACGCGGCGCGAGAGCTCCTCCAGCTTCGCCTCCAGAGCGGCGCACCTGTCAACGGCGGCGCTGAGCTCCGCTTCGAGCGTGCCGACCCTCGTCCTCTCCGCCTCAAAGCGCTGGCAGTAGTCACGCGCCATTTCCTCAAAGCGGCGGCGCTCCCCTGCCTGTGCTTTGAGCGCCGTGCACTCTTCCGTCAGTGCCTCTGCCTGCGCACGAAGGTCGCGTGTGGCGGCGAGGCCGTCGTCCGCAGACTTGATCTGCTCTTTGCGAAGCGCCGAGAGCTCGCCTTTGCTTTGCATGAGTGTCGCCTCTAAGGTGCGGATGCGATCCTTGGCCTCGCGGAGGTCCTTCGAAAACTCCTCCTCCATGTCGCAGTTCTGCCTCATTAGTCGCTCCACACGCGCTGCAGCTTCCTCGGCCGCATCAGCGTTCAGCTGCGCATCGCTCGCCAGCTGGGCGTTTTCCTGCTCTGCCGCGACGCAGCGGTCTTTGGCGCGCAGAAGCTCCTCTTCTGCTTGGGCGAGTTGCCGCTCCCGCTGCGCCAGCACACCAGCTACGGTTGAGAGCTCAGTTGACACCTGCGCAAGCTGGCGACGTAGCGACTGCGCCTCCTCCTCCAGGGACGTCTTGCTTCCCCGAGCCTCGCGGATCGCCGCCTCCATCTGGAGTTGGAGCTCGCACTGAGCAAGACGATGCTCCTCAGTGAGGCGCCGCACCTCCTTGGCACGATCCGCAGTTAGCTGTTTCACGTCTTCCTGGAGCTGGCTTGCCGCGTGGCGTGCCGCGGCTAGCTCCTCTGCCGTTGTCCTTGTCCTCTCCTTCCACAGATGCAGCTCCTCTTGCATCTCTGCGATAGCCGCATTTTTCGACTCCGCCACCTGATGCACGCGCTCCTCGTTGAGAGCCTTTTGCTCCTCGAGGTACGTCGCATTCTGTCGCTCCTGCTGCTGCACAAAGTCGCGGTGCTGCTGCTCCAGTGCATGGCACTCCTTCTGCAAGGCATCAATTCGCGCCTTGCAATCGCCCACCACGGCACGCGACTTTTCCAAGTCCGCAAGTGCGGTGGTGAGCTTCGACTCCGACAGCTCGCGAGCCTTCTCTGCCTGCGTCGCCTTCGCGGTGAGCCGCGCCAGCTCCTCTGCCGCGCCTGCCAGCTCCTCCCGCATGGACTGCAGCCGCGCCTGAAACTCATCCTCCTGCTGCTGTGTCATGTAATCGAGTCGCTTTGCGTTCTCCTCGCGCAGTTCGTCGATTGTCTTCTTCAAGAACTCCACCTCCTCCGCGCGAGTGGCGCCCTCGGCCGACATCTTCGCCTCCAGAGACATGCGCGCCTTGTGCTCCTTTTCGGCCCGCTGCGCATACTCCTCCACCTCGTTTTTGAGGTTGTGGTTGCTCGCTTGCAGCAGCTTCATCTCCTCCTGGGAGCGCGTGAGCTCAAAACGCGCAAAGTCGAGGTCCTTCTGAATGTCAGACACTTTCAGCAGCTCCCGCTTCGCCTGGCTGTAGCGCGCACGCAGGTCGTCGTACTCCTGCGCCGAGATGAACGCGGAGTTGGAGACAGAGGCCCGACTCGGGTACCGCATCGACGGGCGCTGCGCAGACGCGCGCAGGAAGCTGCTCGTATCCAGCACCATCTTCGTCAAGTCAATCTCCACTCCAGCGGTGGTCTTCTTCTCCAAGGCGGGCGGGGGCGGAGGCGGCATGGCATCCTCCGGCGACGCCTCAGTGTTGGTGGATGGCAGCGTGCGGGCAGTAGCGGGGACAAGCACTGGTGTCGGTGCGTCTGCCCTGTCCTCCTCTTCTGGGATCGGGTCAGGCAGGGTTATGCTCTTCTGGAGCCACATGCTGTCTGTCTCGCTCATTTTTGGCGCGTTCTGCGCTTTCTTTACTGCCAGATTTCGTAACGTGGATGACGTGACGTGCGTGCAACGCTGTGTCGTGCGTGAATTCTAAAGTCAAGACAACAACGAAGTGTAGAGCTGTGGCGACGTGATGAGGTGCTCGTCAGGGCTGACAGAATCAAGCAAGATCGGAAACGGCAGACGGCACGTTTGCGAGCACCTGTATTTGTGTGTGCACGGTACAGAGCGAGCCCGTGCAGAGGACAAATATCGCGCGCACCACCTGCTGCCACGGAGCCCGGGGCCTTCTCGGTGCACGTAAGATTTCTTCGTCAGTGTCTGCTTGACAGATGTCACAGAGGTAACGAGAACAAGCAGTCCACGAGCCTTAATTCGAAGAAAGAGCAGGGCAACGCGTCACTGCGGCCATGGCCGCGTACGCACGCGTGTGTGCGTGTGTGCACAAGACGGCGTCGAAAAGTAACGTGATGCAAAAGGTTGGAGGAGCACCACGCGAGTATCGGGTAAGAAGGGCATTATGTGCAAGAGCTGCAAAAATATTCAGGCCCACGTATAGCCGAAAGAGACACGCTGGCAGTGGCCTTCACGGCACGCACGCTGGTGCGCCAACTTAACGCACCGGCAGAAGTGGGCTAAGCGCGTCGGACACACTTCATGACTGCAGGAAGCTGAATCCACTAGTTTTTGCTTCGTGCACATCCACGCGCGCGCGCACACAAAATCAGTTCCTCTATGTTCTCGTGCTGTTTTTGTTTTTTTTTTTGGAGCGTGCCCGCGTGTCGTGCAGGTGCACATCATCAAGACCCACGGCAAACACGCCACGACACCGGCGCGTATGTGCTCGTCCCGTTTATCAGTTTAGCACGTAAAGAAGAGGGGGCGTTGTGGTGGAAAGAGTGAGGTAGAGAACGAAGCATCCAAACGAGGCACCAAGCCCTGAAAACGATCTGGCCAGCAGGTGAATCAGCCTTGTCAGCCGAGTCCCACCACGACGGCCGCTGCCACATAGCTCTCTTGGATAGGATGAAGCCAAAAAAAGAGGCAACGCAGTGTATACCAAAGGATGCCTTTCCTTTAACGTGTTCATCCCCCTAATACGGCGTGAGCTCACGCTGCCCGGCCTGTCACAGGCCCCAGCGCGTGGCGCGAAGCTGCAGAGGACCGCGTGACAGCAATGAGCCGACTCAGTCACCTGAGCGCGGTCTCTGCCTCGCAGCTCGCCTCACAGCCGCTCCCATTGTGCCAGTCGCCACCTGGTCCATCCCCCTCGCGGTGACCCGGACACTCCCCACGCGAGTGGGCAGCGTGAGGGCCGGCGGTGAGGTACCTTCGAGTCACTCTGACACTTCGCCCATCACATGGATGGTGCAAGCGCCTGCTCACGGTCGCAGGTCGCTCCGACACAGCGCCACCCAGGGCCGGACCGCTGGCATCAGCAGTGATACATCGCTCTGACTGCCCCATGACACTGGTACGTGACCCTGTCATCACCAGAGGTGGTTCGGCAGGCTTAGAGAGTCGGGGGGAGGGGAGGGGGGGCTGTTTGGCCTCAGCACCTAGGGTGGTGGTACTGGACCCTGAGATACCACCGCGCACTGAGGAGTGTGCCGCCCCTTGTCTCGACCCTTTATCCAGTGCGGGAGCGAAAAGCATGAGAAAGAAGAAAACAAAGAGGCGCTGGGCAAAGAGGCCGAAAAAAAAAGTGCACATAAGCCCCAGCAGAACGTGACGAGAGTGGCGCACGAGCGAGAGCGAGAGTGCGGGAGTGAGGATGCGGACTGACAGAGAGACATCCCACGCATGACGACACCATCGCATGACGCTAGAGAACAGCTGCACGTCTGCGCAGAGGGGAAGAGAGGCAAACATGCGTTTCATACCCTCATCTTAGCTATCGCTACAGTCCTATTCGTCCTTCCCCTTGGCGCGCAGCCCGGCCGCCTACTGGCAAGGAGTACTTGTCTCTCTCCCCCACCGTCCTCCACCGGCTCCCGTTTCAGGTCTATATTACATGCATAGCAGAACCGCGAGCACCCCTAGTTGTACGGTGACAGCGAGGAAACGGCAAGGAGCGTCACTCCGTCTTCCGTTCAGAGAATATTGGGGTAGTACTGACGAGCGAGAGAAAGAAAGTGAAGTCGATCCTCCGGCTGCACCGGCTGCAAAGCAGAGGAAGGGAATAAGGCGTGGAGACCACTGCGCCGCTCCTCTGGCGTCGAGTACGGCTCCAGCGAGCTCGGCACGCTGAAGGTAACACCGTACTTGGTCAAGGCAGACGGATTCACCTTCACCTCTTGCACGATGCGCTCTAAGGTGGGGTAGTCGGCAGAGCGTGCAGCGCTCACGTACAGGCCTCGTGTATCGGCAGGGCTCACGTGATGCTCCTTCAGGTAGAGCGGCAGCATCCGCTCCGACTTGTCGTAGTCCACATAGACCGATGAGGTCGGCTCCTGGTACGGCGCGAAGAGGCCGTGTGAAAAGTGCGACGGGCTGAACGTTGCAGGGACGTCGGAGATGATGCGGCCTACGTCGATCTTCCTCACACTGTTCGTGCGATGCACCCGGCCAGACGGAGCCTGCGCTGTTGGATAGCTGTCCAGTAGACGCAGGAACTCGCTCACATTGGCGGCTGTCACATCCACCTGCATGCCGTCGTTGACGAGCTCGACAACACGTTGGCCGTCCGGTACACTGAAGGTGAGGCCGAGCTGCGCAATAGCCGCGCTTGGCACCGCCCCGCGACGGAGAAGGTTGACCTTGTCGTGGAACGAGCTGACATCGTACGGGCGACCAATGTGCTGGACAGCGGGGCGGCTACGCCGTTCGAAGCCAGCTGCCCCGCCGCCCATTTCCGTCACCATTGCAGCCGGTGGTACGACACTCATCGTCTGCACATCCGATGCGCGTGCCATGGGGCTGAAGAGATCACCCGCGAAGTGGCCTGGCGAGTAAAGGGTCGACTCGCGATCGGGGTCGTAGCCGGGCGCCTGAGCCAAAATAGAAGGAACGCTAGACGCCGCAACAGAGACGACCGGCGCACGGTTAGGCGGGTACTCGGCAGTCGGATCCTTGTATCCCTGCCGGCCCACCACACCCGTGGAATGAGAAGACGGAGGCGACGGCTGTGGCTGGCTCGCACGGGCGTTGCGGTACCGAGCAATGTGCGCCAGGTAGTGAGGAAAATCCTCGTAGCGAACCGTTATCCAACGCCCGTTCGGGATGACTTCTTCCAGTGTCCCGTTGGGCAGCGGCACCACCCACTTGAGGCCGGCCTTCTCGAAGTGCTCTCGCGGCAACTTGGCGAGCTCGTCGACGTGTCCGAAAAAGTCGTCATTCGATGTCGCGCCGAGCACCACCGAACGCTTGCTCTCCGTTACCGGTGGCGGCGGCGGCGGTGGGGCAGGAGCTTCAGAGACCGATGCCTGCGCGTCCAGTGGCGGGGCCCCAGCTGAGGTGCCGTCGGACTCCGCTGCGGTCGTCCCACAGCCATTGTTGATCGCACCGCGCTGCGACAGCGGGGCCGCGCGAAGCTCCTCTTCGAGATACTGGAGGATAGACCGCCCCACGTTCAGGTGGAAAGCCTCGGCAATCATCGCCACAGAGATGCTGAGCTTTCCGATCAGCAGGGATACCTCGTCTTTTTCAAAAGGCGACATGCTTGACGAGGACGTGAACGCCATTGTAGACAGCTCTCCCATGACAGCCATCATGCGCATCAATGACGACGCCACGGTTGGTGTGCTATCATTGCCGCGGTCTCGCCTATACGCTTCGTAGTACCGCTCCGCAAGCCGCTGAAGCGTCTTCGCCTCCGAGTCTGTTGTACAGGTCTCCTCCGTCATCGCCCTACGAAGCTCGCCGCCGTCACGGTTGGGGGCTCTCCGAAACACCGGCAGTGGTTTGGAACGAGTAATGTCCGTATGAGCCCGTGCAGTGTTGTGTGCGAGCCCACAGAGCACTGGCACTGACCTCGCTTTGTGCGCGTGTGCGGGTGGATCTGCCTGCGTGTGCGCGCGTGGTGCAGCTAGAGCGGACGCACGGCACACGCGCAACAAGAAAGAGCAGAGGAAGCAGAGGGGGGCGCCGACTGCCGAAGCGATTGAAGGGCGCTGACGTGAATAGGGTGCAGGAGACGACTGAGTGTGGCGCGCCCTACAACACAAAGAGAGCGTCAAGCCTTCCGTCGGACGTCGGAGCCGGGTATGTGTAGGTGTGCCTGTGCTGCTCTGACTGTGTGTTGGGCTGCGCAGTGGAGAAAGATACGCCAACGGCACCCGGCGGGCCGCGGAAGCCGTGCGCAAGTGCATCCGTCAAAAGATAGGAAAATGTGAAGAACAAGGCAAAAGAGGGCAAGGAGGGCGTCCAGTGCGGTGTGGCGAGCGAAGTCAGCGTTCGCATCTAGAAGGGAGCGCCATGCACGGCTCATGGTTTTGAGCATCGCCGCACCGAAGAGCGATACTCAGTTGCACACAATGAGGGAAGTACACCCGCCGAGTTCGCGCGCTGATTGAGGAATGCATAATAGCCGTCCCAACAGCAGGGGTGTGCTGGCGCATCATCGCGGTCGAAGCAGGGGTACCCCGAGAATGCACGATACCACAAGAAGCGGACATGCTCGACAATGCTGCGTGAAACTCAGCGCACGCCTTAAGGCGTTCCTTCGGAGTCGTCGGTGAGATTTTGGGTGCAGTGGCACCGCCATAAATCAGCGCTCTGGAGAGGCGCAACACGAGCCCAGTCTTATCAGAGCGCCCGCGCAGGTGCACATGCAAGCACTCAGATGTCGCGGCGGCGACGGCTCATAGCTGCGGTGCGTGCCACCGGCTTCGACTGCTTCACGGTGTGGCCCTCATCCACGAACCGAAACCCTTGTAAATTGCCGGCAACATGCCTACCAGCAGTGCTGGTGAACTCGTAGGGCCCTGGCGCCCCTTGTGAGCTTGGAAGGGCGCTGTGGTCGAATGTGTTCGACGATGGCCCGCTGCGCGCCGGCATTTCTGTCAGCAGGTGTCGACCTTGTTGAAGAGCAGCCTCTTACGCCGAGCACTAAACCACCGCTTCGGTGGCTTCGATACACAATGAGCATGCGTGGCTCTCTACAACGGAGGAGGGAGAGCGAGAAGCAGCTCTCAACGAGCGAAGAGGTGAGAGGAGACGCGAGAGAGAGCGCGCTGGTAGCGATAAAGAGGCTTTGGCATCATCAAGCGCAACACAAGGCACGCCATCCACATGCGCAGAGTGATCCCTCACCCACCATGCCCGTTTCCCTGCATTCTGTCGGGCCTGCAGGTGCTCCCCTCGGCATTCACCAGAGAGAGAATAACAAAACACACTGTTGGTTTTACGTGATTTATGCGTCGACCCCGGCCCATCAGCCTCCGCCACACCCCGCTGAATGCGAACCCACATTCTCCGATCGACCTGCGCACGCTCACCACTCACTCTTCTATCAAGCATCTCTCTACGCCTCCGCTTTTCGCCGTTGAACACGTCCATGGGTAGAACGCTGGTTTGAAGGTGAAATAAGCACTGCCACGGCAGGCGCTTTCCATGCCGTATGCGATGTGCCTTGCCCTCAGAAATGCGCATATCATCGAACCTGTACTACCGCCTATAATAACCGTCCCAGAAAGACACGGAGAGACCCTTTCTGACCTCCGTGCACACCACGGCGCACCCACCACACACGCAGCCACTCTCAAAACCCACGAGTACAGGCAAAACATAAGTTTGAACAAGACAGCCGAAACGAGAGAGGAAAAAACCAAGGCTGCGGCAGGGGCGTGTCCCCCAGACAAAACCGCCGAAAGCACCTCTGCGCAGGCGTGCGCGAACAAGAGCCAAACAGGCACAAAGAGGCTTCTTCGAAACACGTCACTCCCAACAACAAGTCCGCAAGCGTAGGCGCGCACAACCACAGCTCACCACACCTCTGTCGCACCGCGGCCCCATCCGGGTCGTCAAGGGCGAGCCGGCCTGTCGTCGAACTGGGTCACGCGTCTAACAGACTCTGCCCGTCCCTCCTCGCCCCCTCCTTGCATACCTGCCGCGCGGTCGGCGCCACACGGACCTCGGGGGGGGGGGGGGGCGCATGCCTTGGATCCAAGCCAGCCGCGTCCAGCCCCCTGCTCCGCGGCGGAAGCAGCGGCGTCTATATCGTGTGGCCAAACAGGCGGTGGTCTAGCCGCGTGCCGGACGGGCCCGAGAAGGAAGCTCGTCAGCTGCAGGCCACGGCCCTCTGAGGGCCTGCACACGCTGCCTGTGTGCCGTGCTTCTCCCTCCGCGGCTTCCAGCCACGGCAGACAAACAGTACCCTGCGGCGACTCTCCACGTCGGAGTCTGCAGGACCCGACGGTGCAGTTCGGGGCGCTCTCGTCGGGCTTCCCGCGCATGTCGCACGCACGCACTCTTGGGGGCTGGTTCATATGCACCCCCTCGCGTCTCTTGCGTCTATCACGCGTGCGCCCCTCCCCTCTGCATGCCGTGCTTCGATGCGATGCACCATGCAAGCTGTGGTCGGCGGCGCCTGCGCAGAGACAGCCCCTGGCACGCCCTCCCCTGAGGGGTCGTACAGGGAGGCAGCGCTGGACACTCGGCGGGGCAGGCGCACGCGCCGCGAGTGAGACGAGGCGCGCTCTCAGCCTCGACCCATCCGCCAACCTCGCCTCGCATGCCGGGCACAACGCCAGGCCGGACCCCCTCACAGCAAGCACAGGCGGGGGCGGGGGAGGGGCACGCCACAACGCGAGCGCAGTGACAGGCAGCACACCGTCTTCACGCCACGCTGCCGCTGCGAGTCACCCGCCGCTGCGCGAAGCCAAAGTACGCGCAGGCGCCCGTGCCGAGCTGGGCGAGGATGGTCTCCGCTCATCTCACACGCTCAAGGCCGCTGTTCCTCCGCAGTGCTGGACGGCGGCCGCCAAGGAGCTCTCGTCTCAGCGTGTCGCACGGTTTCGCGGGATGTCGGCCTCGCGTCTGCGAGCTCTGGCCAGGGTCCGTTCTCCCTGCAGCTGGCGCCGGCTCCTCTGGCGTTGCCGGCTCGGCAAGCCCGTCAACTTTGTCGTTGACTTTTCATCGAGAACAGCCGCAGGCAAACTGCGATGAGAGGCGAACGCGACCCCTGCACGCATGAGGGAAGTGTCTGCGTCTGCGCAGCGCCGAGGATGTCGATGCTTGCATGCCCATATGAGCGCTGCCGAAGCGTTATGATGACTTTTTTTTTGCGGCGCGTGCACGTCCTGCGCCAAGTGTGCAAGGTAGTGTCCTCGCCTGCGTGCGGGGGAGACACAGGCGGGTGCACAGGCCAGCAGCGCCATGAAGGAGAGAGGCATGAAATGAACCTCTTCGAGTAGGGTTGTTTGGTCCACAGAGGTGGGGGTACCCGCCATGGCTGCGGCTGCATTGGCGTGAAGGTTTGCAAGGGCCTTCCTGCAGTCTCAGCCGTCACTATCCCACCACGCGATGGCACCGTCACGCGGTGGCCTGGTTTCAAGCAGTGCAACGTAGAAGGGGCGAAGCCGATCCTTTTACGGACCCATTCCTGCGGGCAGACACGACGCTCAGCCTGGCGAGTCGAAAGCGCCATCAGGGGAAGGAAGTCGGAACAGAAACCTGTTTCACCAGCTACGGCTACCACCGCCGTTCGCACACACGCACACGCACATATGCGCGGAGCCCCAAAAGGGAATGTGAGAGATGCCTGCACAATACAAAACCCAACACACCACCGCGCAGCGCGACACGTACTGGATTCATTTGTTTTTCGTGTGCGCCTTTCGAGCTCGCTAGACAGTCCCGCTGCGTTGCGTCGCCGCCTTTGCTCATGCCGGTATATCTCCTTTCTGCCGAACCTCGATCGGGTAGCTCTGAATGGAGGGGTAGTCATAGAGACGCTTGTTGTCATCCAGTTTGATCTTGCCGCTCCACAAGTCGACTGCACCAGCGTCGATGCCCTTCTCCAGCGCCAACTCCTGCTTAATCTGGTACACAAACTTCATCGGATCCACCATCTTGCGATGCGCGTTCGGGTAAGGGTCGTTGGTGATCCCGCTGCCCGCGTTGTTGGTGCTCGATTGCCCTTGTTGCTGGTACGGGTACGGGCTTTGCTGAGGAGGCCCGCTCTGGGGCATGCGCGGCTGGTTGGTGTTCATAGTCAGGGGCTCCGTAAAGCCATGCGAAGCCGATGAGGAGGATTGATTGGCCGCAGTGGGAATCTTGCCGCTCAGCACATCGCGGTAGCGCTGCCTCAGCGTTCGCGCGTCCATGCAGTCAGAGAAGTTGACACCACGCTCATAGAGTTCCTTCGTGATGTCTGTCACCTTCATTGTCTCAACTGGGTCTTCCTCCGCCGGCGGCTCAACGTCGACCTCGATGGTCTCCACCTCGATCTCCTCCTCCTTGCTGGCACCAGCGGACGAGGAAGTGCCCATCCTAGCCGCCGTCTCTACGCGTTCTCCCTCGACGCGCTCCACATTGAGTTTAGGAGGTGCTGTGCTCGATGGCGCAGACAGCGTCGCCTCTCCAAGCGCGCGCGCAATCGGTGGTGGCTCCACCTCGAAGTCGGCCGTGGGGTTGGGGGCATTTTCCGCTGGAGGCGTTGCAAAGTTGGCGCCCTCCGGTCTCTCCGTGCCCCACAGCAGCTTCATGATGGCGTCGATTTCAGCCTGGATGGAGCGCGTCTCGTTCTGCAGGTTGGCGAGCCGTGTGTTGTACGCCTTCAGCGAGGCGGAAAGCGTGGCCGCTTTTCCTTTGAACTGCTTGTCATCGACAGCGCTCTTCTTGATGACTTCCTGAAGCTTGTATGTCGCGCCCTTCATCGCCTCGGCCATGTCAGCCAAGTCAAGGTTCTGCCCTTTGCACTCTTCCTTCAGAGAGCTCAGCGGCTTGGTGAGGCCTTCGCGGATATCGGCGCTGACGATAAGGTGGCGGCACAGGGCTGCCGGCGCCAAGGCGTGTGCGACAAGCCGACGCAACATGGAGGACAAGAGAGAGGCACGAGGGCGGCAGGTCCTGTGACCTTTATGGGTTGGTTATGAGCGCGAGTGTGGCCTCTGCGCTTGCCGCTTCCGGACAAGAGGCAGTCACCCTGCGTCGAGTGCGTTGCTGGCCATACGGCACGAGAGTAGGCGTCATGTGAAGAAAAGGAAAGCATGCTCTACTGTAGAGGAGGGAAGATGATAGGCACGCACGGCCACTCCTATCACCCCGCTCCGCACGTCCTTCAGCCCGACGCGCCAGCTGCGCGTAACGGCGAAGCGGCGGAGGGGAGAAGGACGAGAAGCCGAATCCGGGAAGCGTGCATCAAAAAATCGCAACGCGCGAGAAGCGTCGCGGCAACGCATGCGCACACAACACCGCTGCTTGAGAGTTACGTGGGTGAGGGGGGCGAACCAAGAGCGCGCGCACTGTATGACGGGTAAGCTCCCGTCTGTGCTGTGGTTCGCTGCGGTGTCCTCGCTGCACATACTAGCAGCACCAGAGCAGTCCACTGGCGCCGCACCGCCGCTGACAGCGTCACAGACGCATGCGGGGCACAGAGCAGAGTGAACATGGGCGGGCGTCCGCGGAGAGAGGTGGGCGACTCCTTCTCGTCTGCATGTCTTGAGCTTTACGGTTAGAGAAAGGCGCCGCCCCGTCCTCTCCCTATTAGCCTCGCTCCTGTCCCCGGGAAGCAGGAGAGAACGTCATGGCGGGTGTTGGCGCTGTTATACGCACACTTTACACGTGGCAGCACCCAACGTGGCAAAAAAAAAGGAAAAGGTCACACAACAGCCAAAACAAGGTATCGGACACTAGACAGAAGAAACGAGCACCGCAACACTTTAGCGTCGTCGCACATATAGGAGGACTGAAAAGAGGGGGCAAGCAAAATAGGTCTGCTTCACGCGTGGGCACTTCCGGCGTAATTCGAAGAAAAGCAGTGAGCACGGTGGCCTCGCACCTGCAGCCAAGTACACTCAGGTAGGCAGCAACTGCGTTTTCGTCGACCCCCTCCCGAGCTCACGCACGCGCACGCGTCACCGTGAGCGCGCCAGCATCGGCTCAGTGAGGCGTGCAAATCACAGCAAGCGCCGCCCAAGCACCTAGGCGCACACGAGAATACGCACAAAACCGAGAGGGCGAGAGCAAGGTCGAAGCTCGACAAGCTGAGCGTTTAAAGAAAGGTGAGAAAGAGGAACAAACGACAAGAACGGTGACGTAGTGTCCCAGCGGCAGCACCGGTTCAACGCTGGCACGCGGAGGCGCCATCACCCCAGATGTCCGCAAGCGCCGAAGCCGTGCATGATGAGCTAAGAGCGGCGTGAAAAAGCGGTCGGAAACCATGAGAAGCAAGCAGCAGCACAACAAAATCGAGAGAGCGGCTATTGGAAAAGCGGGGCAGCGTGGCTGAGGAGTGCGCAGCCACTACGCCGCAGCAGCACAAACAGCACCGACGGTGTTTAGCGCCAGGAAGTGGTTCTTCTCTTCCTTGGTGAAGAGCACCTTGATTGTGAGAGAGCAGGTGGGGCACTGCGCCACATCGCTGCCACTGATGAAATCTTCCAGAAGGAGCTCGAACAAATCGCCGCAGGGGCAAGGGAAGCGCAACACGCCGTCCTCCAGCGTCATCTCCGACAACTGGACTTCTTCGTAGTGAAACTCCTCCATTCCGCGACCGGCACCGGCAGGGCAGAAGGTGTGCACGCAAGGCTCGGAAAAAGCACAGGAAACCAAAGGCACTGCGATCGATGCAGGAGCGGGAGAGGGGCGTGAGAAAAGCGAAGAGGCCGGCCTGTGTGCGTGTGTGCGCGCGCACACGTGGAGGCACCCATGTGCGCGCGCGGAAAGAGACGAAGCAGCAGCAGTGGGTAGAGAAGGTGGTGGTGCACAGCGAGCGACAGAGAAGAGAAGCATCGCCCCGTTCAAGAAGGGGCTAGCCTGATTTTTTTTTTCGGCCTGCAAACCGCCTCTCGGCGATGACCTGCAATCATGTGCTGGGCGTCTTCTCTACCTGTCAGTCAGGCGGCAGTGCCGTTCTGTGGTGGGTGAGATGTGGAAAGTAGCGGAAACCCGGTACGACACGGCAAAGAAAAGCGAGACATCTCAAATCGTCTCCAAATCAATGGTTCCCTTTTGTTGTTGCGTCTACTCTCGTCGTACTCGTATAGGTGTTTTGACCGGCATCCCTCGACAGCGGGAGGAGTGATGCGGCGCATACGCCCACTCGCACACACGTGTGGACTCACCCAGTCGTCGCGGCACTGCCGCAAGTCTTTCTTGTTACTTTGGCGCGTGCTTTCTCTCACGCCGCTGGCTTGCCCGCCGTCGCGGCGAGTGCATCAGCGGTGCACTACGTGAAGCAGTTCAAGAAAGCATTCATGCGGTAAAACGCCGCTTGTCTGCACTCTGGCCAGCTGGACAGCAAAAGTGCAACCGCGTCATCGCCCGCCCCCATGTTGCGGATGGTGAAGACAATAGTGAACAATGCGACAAGGGAAGACGGCTGTCGCACCATCTCCTCGTGCGCCAGCAGCAGCAGGGAAGCCTGCTGGCACATTTGAGAAAGATACGAAATGTGTGGCAAGATCACGTCAAGATAGTCGAGTGGCGACACCTCCTGCACATCGTAGTTGAGCTCCGCGATCACCAGTCCCGTCATCTCCGACGGCGCCGCAATTTGCAGAGTGGACGAGAGATTACCGGCTAGGTTGAGACACTCGCGCAGGACCACCTCCATCGACCTCCTGCCGAAGCCGTGGTGCACCTGTTGAAGGGCATCGCCGCGGCAGCCGCACAGAAAGCGTTGAAACAGACGTATGGCGATTGTGTTCACCTTCGTAGGCACCTGCGCATAAAGGGTGCTGCTGTAGAAGCTAAGGATGAAGCGCGTATAAGGGCTGACCGCCTCCCCTCTGTACATGGCAGTTAAGGGACTCTCAGCTAGCAGGGCCTCCACCCCACCCGCAGCGGCGGTGTCGGCACGCGTTGCGAAAACGTAATCACCCTCTTTCTTCTCGAGGAGAAGCAACTCTGCCAACACCTCGCGCTCGCTCGTCGTGAGGGACGACACAGGGGGAGCACCACTGGCGTCGTCCTCGTTCTCGCCAATGTGCTCCGACGAATGGCCGAGATGCGCGGCAACGCTGAGGAGGAAGGCGATCTCAGCCTCGAGTGTCGACGCCATCGGCGGAAAGAGCTCAGAGCAAGCGAGAAAGATCGAGATGACCCTACAGAGCGACGTAAGCGTATCTGCTAAAATGAACAATGCGCCCAAGCACGCGGCTGCGTCCTGAGTGAAGAAGTGTGAGGCGGGCGCGTGGAGCCCCGTGGGCTCTTCGCGTGCGTGTGTGCGTTGCGCCTTCGCGTCCACACTGAGAGGCGGCCTCTCTTCGCCGACTGCACGCCTGCCTGGCACGCAGGGGGTGGTAGAGTGCACGAGAAACGAGCGCTGGCGAACGTCAAACACGAGCGCAGCCGGCGCGCCCACAGACACACGGTTGAGTGTTCAAAGCTGGACGGGCGTGGCTCCCTTGAGGGGGTCAGCGGCACAGCACACAAAGAATACAAGAAAAAGACAGGCACAGGGTATGGGGAGAGTAGGGGCGCATGGCGATGCTGGAATGCGTTGTTGTAGGGAGCCTGCACAAGGTACGCGATAGCAAGCTCAGCATGGCACGTCCCTCGCGGGTCGCCAAAACGCGGCAGTGGAGGCTGAATTGCCCGGCCGCGGAATCACGATGTCGTGCGAGCGGCGCATTCACTGTGTGGACTCTTCCTCCGTGAAGGAGAAGCGATGCGACCAAAAGTCGCGGCACACGGGACTGATGAGCTGCGGCGGCGCCACGTCGTACGCCACATGTGCCTCTCCCCCTCCTTCGCTCCCTCGCCACCGCAACGGTCGCCTTACACTGTGGCGCATATCACAAGCATCTGGTTGTGCGTCTTCGTATCAGCCTCGCCACCACGGTCTCTCCGCGCCTCTCCAGCTCCGCCAGCGCATCAAGCGTCTGCCCTACGCACGTAGGCATGCGAAGGTAGAAAGCGCAAGGCGAGGGAAAGACGTGCGTGAAGCGCGCGGGAAGACGAAACAGTAAAGGGCATCATCGTGCAGACGTCACAGAGCGTGCCACCACACAAACGCACGTGCATGCCGACACGCAGCACACTGCCGTGGCACAAGCACGTAGAAGAGCGTTGCCTCGCCGCCGTCCCCACCGTGATCAAGCGCCTCCCGCCCACAGTCTCCTCAGCGAAACGACGTCTCCATCTTAATCTTCGGATCCACCGCTAGCTGCTGGGAGCTGTAGGTCCAGCTCGAGAGCCAGCGCTGCGCCAGATCCACAGCGATGGGCGATGTGAGTCGCAGCAGCGTGTTGCGCAGCGCCGCGTTCGTCATCGCCGTCAGCTTGCGAGCGCGTCGGGATTGACGTATGTACCGCTCTACCCGATCGCGCCGCACCGTCTCGTACTGGCGGAATGCGTACTCGAAACCGCTGTCGCGCTGCAGTGGAACATCTAGCAATGCAACAGCCAGGAGAGCGGCATCTTCCACGCACAACGAGGCATCTTGGCTGAGAAAGGAAGGCAGTGACCCGTGCGCGGCCTCGCCCATGAGCACCGCTCGGCGGTTGTACCATCTGGGCATGACAGGCACCTCCAGCACCTCCGTCGGCACTGCCAACTTCGCCTGAGACAGCAGTGTCGCGACCCTGTCACCGAAGCCGGCGTATTCGCGACCGAGCAAGCGCTGAAATACCTGCAGCACCTCCATGGCATCCATACCGTGCCGGAGGTCCACCAGCTCCTGTGGCGGAGAGTGCAGCGTTGCCGAAAAGGCGAGAGTGTTTTCGCCGAAGCGGTGGAGGGGGACTGTCTGCAGTGTACGGCCTGTTCCCCAGCACTCAACGGGCTGCACAAGATGCGGTGGGCAATGGGGGCAGTGCACAAACCCGTCAACCTGCATCATCCCAAGTGAGCGGCTACTAGTTCCAACGTGCTCGCTAGGATACAAGAGGCGCCGAACCGTACTGTGCATGCCGTCCGCGCCAACCACAACGTCGCCCCATTCGGTACTTCCATCTTCGAGCACCGCATGCACGCCGCCTTTGACACCGTCATGCGGCAGCAGGTCGATGACTCGGGCAGAAAACTTGATTTCCGGTATGTATCGCCGTAGAGCCTCGCGCAGATAGGAGGCAGGTAGGGTGCACCGAAGTGGCACGTATCCCATCTCTTGCTTCCTGGCCTCTGACAGCCGCTGCGAGACGATCGACTCGCTGTTCGCCGGGGGTGCGGTGCTGAGAGGAATAACATCCTCGGCGCCCAGCGCTGGTAGGTGGAGATTCCTGTTCGCGATCTTGAGCAACCACTTACCCTTGTGGTTTTGAATGCCGAAGCACGCCTCCGGTTGCATGCCGCTGCTTGTGAAGATGCGCTCCATGCCAAACGCCTTAAAACAACTCAGCGCGTTGGCGAAGAGTGTGTACGGGGCAATGTAGTTGGCCTGCAGAAACGGCGCCTGCTCGAGTACGACGCAGTCGACATTAAGCCGCCGCAAAAAAGCGGCCAGTGAGAGACCGGAAAGACCGGCCCCCACGACGACGACGCGCATGGCGCGAGCACAGAGATCGATAGAGACCCTTGCGCGACGAATGGCGGGCGCGCGCGATTCGGTGTTTGGCCGCCGCGTTCTGAGGTGTGACCGAGCACGAGGGAAAGTAAGAAGTCCCTGAGGGAGAGGGGAAGGCGCAGTGGCGGGTTCGTATTGTCGAGATACAATCGTGCGCGCACGCCTACCCATTATTGCCAACCCGGTCGCCACTCGGATTCCGATGTTCGGAATCGGTGGTTGTGCGTGCATGTGGGCCGAGCGGCGGGTGAAGGAAACGAGCAGCGCAAAAGCCAGAGCGGCGCGCCGAGAGGGGCCGTAAGGCAGGCAAAATGGGAAGGAAGGAAGACGGGGCTGAGCCGAACGCATTGCAGTTTGTGTGAAAGACATGACGTGAAAGGGGGCCCGTGTGAAACAAGAAGGGGCAGCGGTCCTTGCCCACTGCCACACCCGCGCACACGCACAGAGTGCGTGCGGGAATACACGAGGGCCCCCTTCTGCGAGAGGAAATATGCACCTGAAGCGCAAGCCCTAGGCGTAGAGGTGACACAGCAGGCACAACCGCGGGACATCAGCACACGGAACCAGGATCGATGATGAACACCCCTCACCGTGCAGCATGTACGAAAGGACCTGCCATTGTGGAGGTCGATTGGGAGTGGGCAAGGTTTGGCCCTGCCTGTCAGGCTCAGCTGTGTCACTATGAGTCAGAGGCAGGTTCGCGCCTTCTGCATATCTAGCCGGGCGCCACAGCAACACCGCTGTGCGTGCCCTCTGTATCTATGCGCCTCACACATGAAACTTGCTGTGGCTTGCGTCTCAACACGGCCTCAGGAGACAGAGAGAAAGAGCGCGAGCTCACTACGTTTGTCTTGACGAACCTCTGTCGCGGCTGTCCTTGCGGTTTCCAAGACGCTACCCAGCGGCAACCACGCACAAAAACACGTACACAGTCACAGCCAAAGGTGGCGCTTACTCATCTTCACTCTCCCACAATTGATTGGATGAGAAGAACGACTCGTACAGGGCAGGCTGCACTGGTGTCACTCGTGCATCGCTGCCCTTTGACCCAGAGGAGGGAAGGTTGCCGGACACGTTCAGAGTGGAGGTGTTGCCACTACCCTCCTCTGTGTGCAGGTTGCTGTAGCCCGCAAGATCCTCCTCCTCGGCGTCACTCACGCCTCCATCACCGTCCTCCTCATCGCCGTCCGCACTGTCGCCCTCCTCCACGAAAGCCGCGACGTCATCTTCGTCATTGTCTCTCTCACCAGCGCCATCAGACGAGGCAGCAGCACCGCCACGCGCCTCTTGCGCACCGTTTGCCCCGTAGGTGCCCTCCCCCGTCGACTCCGCTGCAGCCCCGGAAGATATCGGCGAGTGCGGCGAAACCTCTGCGACCTCCTCGTCCATAGAGGCGGAGCCTACACGCATCGGAGGTTCTTCCGCTGCGGTCACTTCAGCCTCAGACGGCGCAGACGATCCCGGGGATGACAGCGCAGAAACTCGTTCATTGCGCGCAGAAGGGCTTGGCGAAGCAGATTCAGCTTGATCAACCGCATCTTCGGTCACAGCCGGCACTGACTCCACCACAGCCTGGCTCGCCTCCTGACGCATCGCTCCGTCTATCGACGCAGCACCACTCTGTAGATAGGAGGCTTGAGCAGGGAGAGCTGTGGGATGCACGGAAGTGCTGCTGGCATGCCCTTCACTGATGGTGCCTCCTTTCACAGCTTCGGACACATTGACTGAAAGCGCTGCCGCAGGTGCCACCGTGGAGGCGGTATCGTCGCTGTGCTTCAGAATATAAGCTGCCAGCGCCTTGACAACGTCTTCACATGCCTGTCCGTTTATCGTCGAGTACGCGTGGTTGACGTGCAGCGTAGCTCCTGAGACTGGGTGCCGCAGACTGAGCACGTCGAAAGTATTGTTGATGAGAGTCCACCCCAGCTTCTCCACAAGCGCCTCCATGTCCGCCCGGTGCTGCACCTTCAAAGCATGCACGACCTCTTTGCTGACGTAGTTGTCCCTATCCAGGGAGGTTTGCAGCTGCAGGTTGGCTTGCATATAGCACGCCTGCAGGTCAGCGTTGCGTTTCCTTTGCGCATCAAGTCGTGCCTGCAGCCCCTCCACCCGCTTCCTCCACGTAACGCACTCCTCGCTCATGCGCTGCGACAGGGCATCGCCAGCGAGACCCATCGGCCGTGGTGCGTGAGTGGCCAACTCCGGGGCAGTCATCGCATTCGTCAACGCCGCTGCTACGCCCTTCAAAGGCAACGGCAACATCACTGCGGCGTGGGTCTCAAGCTGGCGGCGAAATCTGTGCAGCGCATCGATGCGCTGTTGCAGCATCTCCAGCGGAGCCAGTCGAGCCTTACACGAGTCCAAGAAGTTGCTGTCCAGCATCTCCAGCTGGGAGTCGCACTCGGCGAGCATGTCCGCCAGACGCAGCTGCTCCCACTCTAGCTGCTCCTCTACCTTGCGTGCAGCCTGCTGCTCTCGCTCGGCCCGCATGCGGCGCAGAGCGTGCAGCTCAGCGTACAGGGGGAGCAGGGTCTCTGTGCGCTCGCGAGAACAAATGAGCTCCGCCTCGCGCAGTAGAGCTGCATTGGAGTCAAGAGTCGCCACTGGAGTCGCCGCGACCGCAGCGCTGGCAGCCGGCTGCGCCGGTGCAGACGCCGACAAAGCCTCCGTTGCAGAGGGCACAGTGAGAGCAGCACGGAGGGATCGACTTCGCTCCTGTTGCCGCGCGGCAACAGCAAAGTTGGGCGACTCCAGAAGCCCTCGACAGCGCTCTAAAACGGCTTCGAGTCCAACCGCCCACGCCGGGATGTCACTTGGACGAGCCGGTGGGGGATCGCGAAGACGCTGCCATACCTCCGCCTCGCCACCGCCTTCTCGCTTCACGCGTTTGATGGCGTCCATCTCTGCATCGTCTCCCGTCTTGTCGTCCGCCCGAAGGCGCTTCCACATGCCGGCTGCCTCACGCCAGGAGTTGACGATCTCCCTCATTGCGCTCCGCGCTCTAGACACAGGCGCACTAGCCGGTGCAGGTGCACGGATGCCGAGCGCTGCCTCCATGTCGAGAAGGCGACGGTGCAATGAGGCGGCACCATCGAAAGCAGCGGCTCCGGCGCCGCCGCCTGGGTCTGTCTGGGTGTCTGCCTGTGCACGCAGCGGAGGAAGAGCGTTGATCCTCGCCCCCAAGTCATGACACACCGCATCGACCACGGTGGTGGCCTGTCGCGGCACACCGACCTCAGTGACACCAGCGGAAGATGACGGAAGAGCCGCTGCCCTCGATGTATTATGCGCCACCGCGACATGGGAGTCGTCATTGCTCTCGTTTAGCCCCGGCAGGCCCCCACGGATGCCAAGACTCCCGGGCGAGGCGGAGGTGGACGGCGAGGATGAGTCAATAATGACTACATCATCGTCCGAGCCGCTCATTTCGCAACTCCGCACGCGCGGTTCTGCACAGGCGCCACACTGCGAGTAAGGTTACACTCCTGGTTCCTCTTCGCAGCCCGCAGGCGCTGTGAAGCGATGGGGTGGCGTCTGCACGCTTTTCGGAGGGCCTCGCGGGGGGCACGGGGGTGCGTGGGCGCGTAGGTGCAGAGAGCGATGGTTGGCGTACGGCGCACGAGAAAATTTCGGTGGTGGAGAAGCAACACGGCAACGCGAGCAAACGGCAGCCACAACAACCCGTGATGCCAAATGGTTAAGGGGGAGTACGTGCGAAAAGACGTAGTTCACCTCACGAAATGCACAGCTCGGGACGGCTGCAGCTGTGGTGTCGACACACACGCGCACGCGCGCACAGAGAGAGAGGGGAATATTGGGAAAAGGGAGGTTTGTGGCAGCAGAAAGCGGAGAGGAGGGGCGCGGCCACGTGCGCCGAGCAGGCGCATGCGTTTGCGGCAGGTCAGAGAAAAAACACTGCTGAGTAGAGGAGCTTTGGTGGAGGTACCATACCTGACTTTCGTGGCAGCGCGAACGCAACGACCTCTCTTTCCCGTCTTTCCTCGAGCGGAAGCACCGAGGGACGCCCATACACCCTCGCCGCAGTGCGCCACTCATGCTTTCTTCTCTCCGAGGTGCTCCGTCAGTGGTGGGCGTCGCCTTCGTTCTTCTTTGCGGTACGTGCGTCATGTCTTACGCGTAGAGCAGTGGGCAGGGGGCGAGGTATCCGCTGATATGATGTGTGCAGACGGCAGCACACAGGGCTGCAGACAATCGTCCATGCGTATATGTGTGGAGGCGGTACTGAAGGAACGTAAGCACACAAAAAAAAAATACAGCCCCTCCCCCCTCCCTCATCAGCGGCGCACGTCCCTGCTGGCGAACGGTGTCGGTGCGTGCAGCGTAGGGGCCATGCTAGAGAGGGAGCTGTGATCATCTACCGCATTGCACGCATCACCATCGTTCTCGCCTGCGTATTGTGTGCGAAGAACGCAGTGAAGCACAGAACAAAGAATCGTGATGCGGGCATCAGCTTCCTCCTGTAGGAGTAGGCTACGGCTTGTGCGCTCTTCGTCACGGAGCGCAGACTGAGCATTCGCCAACTGCGCGGCCATCATATTGGCACCCGCAACGCGAACGGGAGCAGCTGCAGTCGCCAGTTGACACCGCAAAGACAAAGCAGAGCCACCACTCACTACAGCGAGCCGCGAGGCGCCTCCAATGAGAACGTGCAGACGCTCCACCTGTGCAGCGGTGCCATCATGGAGCTTGTGCTGCTCATTGCGTCGCACACTCAACCACGCGCGCGCTGCGGAGTTCATCTATCGGTGATGGCAGTTACCTGCCCATAGAAATTCGTTTTTTTTGCGTTTCTAGCTCAAACGCGTTCATGAGGTGCCAATTGTGGAACAGCGAGAGGATGCGTTGGACATGCGCATGCATGTGTTTTTGGGTGGCTGTCCGGAGCTAGGGCCCTTTCGGCGGTATAGCCCCTGTCTTCTACAAGCACCGTCGTGTCTGTGCGCAAGTCTGAAGAAGAGGTCGGATGAGCAGCGGAATCGACATCGAGTTCCACCATGGGGCAGCAGCCACACCCCCACCACCACCACCACCACCCTCCCTCTCCACAGCCGTCATAATCCCTCCTTTTCTCCCCTCTCGACTGCAAAAGGCAGGGAAGGGAAGACGACGTGGGGGTGGGCAAGAAAGGAAGGAGGGGGACAGAGGGAGGGGGAGAGCGGGGAAGACTGCGAAGCTAAAAAGATGCAGCTCATGACAAGCACAGGACCGTAGACTTGCCTATCTGTGTGTGCACTAATGCAGCTGTGCCATTTAAGCCGAGTCAAGCACGCGGTCGTATGCGCAGCTCACAGAGCCATGAAGCAAAACCTCCTCCCCTGCCCCGCGCATTTCCCAGTTGCCCTCTTTCCGAGTAAGAGAGAGACGGGCAGCGCCAGAAATCCACAGCAGACGAGGGAGGCAGGAAATGCATACGCATGCGCACCCGTACAAAAGAAAAGATTACGTTTTTTTTTAACGCGTTCATCCCCCTAATACGGCGTGAGCTCACGCTGCCCGGCCTGTCACAGGCCCCAGCGCGTGGCGCGAAGCTGCAGAGGACCGCGTGACAGCAATGAGCCGACTCAGTCACCTGAGCGCGGTCTCTGCCTCGCAGCTCGCCTCACAGCCGCTCCCATTGTGCCAGTCGCCACCTGGTCCATCCCCCTCGCGGTGACCCGGACACTCCCCACGCGAGTGGGCAGCGTGAGGGCCGGCGGTGAGGTACCTTCGAGTCACTCTGACACTTCGCCCATCACATGGATGGTGCAAGCGCCTGCTCACGGTCGCAGGTCGCTCCGACACAGCGCCACCCAGGGCCGGACCGCTGGCATCAGCAGTGATACATCGCTCTGACTGCCCCATGACACTGGTACGTGACCCTGTCATCACC
Source organism: Leishmania infantum JPCM5 (assembly GCF_000002875.2). Lineage (NCBI taxonomy): Eukaryota > Euglenozoa > Kinetoplastea > Trypanosomatida > Trypanosomatidae > Leishmania > Leishmania infantum. The sequence goes on along the minus strand of NC_009410.2, from coordinate 998,711 downwards.
AGAGGTGGTTCGGCAGGCTTAGAGAGTCGGGGGGAGGGGAGGGGGGGCTGTTTGGCCTCAGCACCTAGGGTGGTGGTACTGGACCCTGAGATACCACCGCGCACTGAGGAGTGTGCCGCCTCTTGTCTCGACCCTTTATCCGGTGCGGACGCGAAAAGCATGAGAAAGAAGAAAAAGAAGCCGGGGAAGAGCCACTCATCAGGCTGTCGACGTCCCTCAGTCGGTGGTGACACCGAGACACACCCTCGCCGACGAACATAGGGGTTGCTCGCCCGTAATAAGCATTAAAGAAAAGTGCCTGAGCGACAACAGCAACGAAGCGAAAGAATCGGGAGGCAGTGCTGTGCGCTCGCAGCACCTCGAAAACTCTCGCACATGAACAAACAGTGAAGCACCTCGTCCACATGCGCAAATCTCTGTGGAGAGGCACTCACTGTCTAGCCCCTCCCCCTTCCTCTCGCTCAGCCTCCTCGTCTCGGGAGGGACGGAGGAGGAGGTCTTGTCTACGCACTAGGTGGCATCGCAATCAACTCCTTGCGCACAAAGACATAGTGGAGAATGTCGCGGGCGATGTAAACCCACACCAGCACCGCAGCAACTGCCAGAAGGTACATGGGCCACAGCAGAGAGGCGTGCGCTGTGTAGAGGATATCCCTGCTGTCCCCCAGCACAAACCGAACAAACTGCTGCAGCTGCAGGAGACCAACCACGCAGGCGATCACGAGCACATCTGCGGCGCACCACGAGGCCAGGAAAGCGCATCTGGGGTAGAGCGCCACGTAGAGGCACGGCGCGATGAGGATCGTGAAGACAGCAACCGCCAAAATGTCGAGCGCGTCATCTCGGCCGCCCAGACTGCTCAGGCGCCACAGGGTAAGTGATTTGCTTGGCGGCGTCAGAAGCCGAGCGAAGCCTCCGACCGTGTACCGAAACGTTGGTAAAATCCAGGCAGGGATGCTGCACGCGATCATAAACACCAACGGAATGCAAAGGGCGGGACCGGCAAATCGTCTCCAGCAAGAAGTGCGATGCTCTCCCGATTGAAGTTGCACAGAGGCGCCGCCTCGGGGCAAGCTGTTGCCGGTCATCGATGGAGCTGACCCTTGTTGCTCTACCGGGGAGGCTGTCACGGGCTCCCCTTGAGCGCTACCAAGGGTGGAGTGGGCGCCAGTGTCCTCCACTGGAGCATCGTCACGCCGCAGGGTCGTCCCTGCTCGCCACAGCAGCGTGGCGTAGTTGCCCAGCGCAATCGACACAATCGTAGCATACATAAATATGTAGAACGACCGATGAACCCGCACATCCGCGATAGAGGGGATCTCGAGTCCTGACACCATCACCATGAGCGCGAAGGTGTCGATAAGGGAGAGCTTACCGATACAGTCGATCAGCTTGAGAGCGCGGCTGGAGGGACGGTGAGCCCACACAGTAAAGAAGAGTATGCTAAGCAGCTTCACGTAGGGGTAAATGCCACTGAATACAAGCACGCACACGGACAGCGGAAAGAGTCCCGCCTGCCACAGGTCCGTGACGGTATTTGACAGGGAGAAGGCGTACGTGCGCAGTTCGTCGCCAAGAACGACCGTGGCCCCTGTCATCGTGTTGCTTGCGGAAAATAGCAGCAGGCAGGCAACAACGCTGACAATCAGGAATACGTCCTCTGCCACGATGCGAAACGTGGACAATGGCGCGCCTGTGACGCTGTTCAGAACAGGCTGCTCTCGGTGTCGCCGCACATTTCGAGCCACAAGCAGCACACCAAAAACCCCTCCGACACAGCTGATAAGGATCAAAGGGAGCCGGAGCGGTGAGTCGCGCACAACTGTATTTTCTCCAAAGGAGAACGTCAGTGTACCGTTAGCGGTGCGATTGTCGTGTGGACCACTGCCCGCAGACCCCGCCAACGCGGCTAGGACGGTGGCGATTTTTGCATTGATGAGTTTCTCAACCTCGGGGGCAGCTAGATGTGTCAACAGATTGCCGAGTCCGTCACTGTTCGCCTGGATTCTCAGGTTTTCAATGGTCACGCCGGGTTGGAGGTAGATGGTGACCCAGTTTGCACTGGAAGCCGCGATGCTCACATCTACATCGAGCGTTGCAAAAACAGTCTGTGAAGTGTTCAGCCCCGCCACGAGGCCCTTGATCTCTCCCGGCAACCCATACACAGGCAATGGTTGAGGCACGACACCCTGAATGTATGCGTCCACCAGCCCTTGGGCCCAATCGACCGCAGACTCACCCAGAGGAGTAGGCACCAGATCGCCAGTGAATCCAGCATGTGCGCCACCAACGTGAGAAATCAGAATACTGATGCGCTGCGGTTGAGATCCCACAAAGAACCGGATGCTGCCAATACGCACTCGATTTGCGATGGACATCAGCGCACGTATCAGCGGTGATTCACTGACTGGAACAATCTTGCGGCCATCGTCTTTCCGTTCGGGGGTATAGGGGTATGTGTTATTCATGATGATGGACTCTCCCCGAGGCACCATCACCTTGCACACGTAATCGCTGGCATGATTATTCACGTACGTCTTCGCCTGTGCCAGGATGAGATCAATCAGGCTGCTTGGAGGATCGGCGTGGAGATCCACCACCGAGATGTTCACGTGACAATCCGTGATAGAGGACGCGTTCGTGATGCACATATCAGGCGAGTCGGGTTTCTCGATCGTGCGCGCGAGTCGCACCTCACCTGGGTTCACCACCACATCGGCCCACACAACACCCGAGTAGGCGAACGCCGTCAAATTTGTGCGGCAGCGGATGTTGCCACCGTCAGTGATGGCAGCGTACGACCTGGTGGGCATCCAGCTGGTGCCGAAGCCGCGCATATAAACATCGAAGCACGTGAGATTGAAGGCATTGACTCCCAAGAGGCTCTCGTTAAAGCTTGGGATCGACACATTCGTGAAGTTCAGCGTGCTCAGGAAGAGCACCGTCGACAGGCATTGGCTGTACGGCATCATGTTTTCGTTGTCGACCTCGTCTCGGTGCTCGAGATGCTGGCGCTGCAGATCAATAAATCAGCGTTGTAGGTGCGGGTATGCCCGTGGGTGTGCTAAGTGCGGGCTCGAGTACTCGCTGGAAATGGAACCGCAGTTGCCCCCTAGGAGAGGAAAGAGGGAGAACAAGTAGTGACGACGGAGGCCGGGAGCAGAGGAGAACAGAGATGGCGAAAGGGGTAGCTTTTAGCACAAGCGCGCATACACACACGCACACACGAACACGGAAGAACTGGGCCGAGGCGGGAACGCGGAAAGCAGCAGCAGGGGTATACAGGCGAACAGTCGAAGACGAGCGATGAGGCGAGACACACCGAGAGCAGCGGACACGCGGTGAAACGAAATGAGAGGGAAAAAATGAAAGCGATGCTGATGCACGGAAGAAGGCAGTAGCGGCGGCGGCGGCAGGAGAAACTCGGCGCCGAGGCAACCACCACGTCTTAATAAGCGGAAACTAAGGGGGCTTTGCTGTTTGAAAAACGTGCTGCAGCTGCCGATGTGCGCAAGCAGATATGCAGTAAAAATCAAAGCCGTGAGCGCGCGAGAAACGAAAGGAAGATTTGAAAATGAGCCGGTCTATGATGCAGATGATGATAGCTGATGAATGCGTGAGCAGCTGGAGATTGGGGAGCCACAGGGCACGTTCGCGTGGGTATATATGTCGGTTGGTTGAGAGAAATGGAGGATGGGGAGGCGTTGCCGAGGGCCGAGAGAGCGCGGGAAATGGTAAGAGGTGAGCAACAGGGCGCAAGAGTATGCGGGGCGCGGGCAAAACTAGAACACCAAGGTCCGGCAAGGCGGGGACGTCGGGGACAGGAAGGCAGCACCGATGCGTAAAGAAAGATGCGTAAAGGCGAGTCGTCCGCGCTGAGCGTCCAACCGAACGCGGACAAAAACAGCGCCGCCTGGTGAAGCAAGGAGAAGGGAGAAGGAGAACAGGTTCGGCTTCCAGTCGATGTCAGCAGTGGCGCTGCTGACGTACCGCCCCCCCCTCTCCCCTCTCTGTTGCCCCACGAGATCTGTTCAACTTACCTGCAGCTCCTGCCGAGATCATGGTGAGGAAGCGATGCCATGTTGAGGTCGTTTGGACCCGTGACGGTTCCCCTACGGCACGTCCGGAGAAGCGCCTTTCTCGCCTGCCTTCTCGATGCGCGATCGTTTTCTGTTTGCGCTTTCCCTCGTTAGCACGAGGCCTTCATGCCAGATCAGGGTGCGGTTCGCTTTACACACACACCGAGAGACAGACACACACAGCATCTCCACGAGGAGTGGCAGCGATAAAGAGCACACACCGTTAGCCGAGGTGGCTTTACACGAAGAGAGAAAAAAGGAGAGAGACACCACACTCATCCGCAGGTGTGCACGTGACGGCGACGGAAACATCAGACTGACACCAGTGCAAGTACGCAAGCAGGACCACTACACCGTGAAGGTGAACTGGAAAGGAAGTTAGTGGTGGCGTTCGTGCAGGTGGCAGAGCAAGCGGCGTCGACAGAGAGAGAGAGAGATCGGCTGGCCGCGCTGTGCCTGCGTATCAGTTTCGTTTGAGCCGCCCTTTTTACGCCCGATGCACACGGCGCAGATGCGCGTGACCGAACGTGGCCGGGCATTTCGCTGACAGGCACATGCACACCCTCGACTTTGGTGAAGCACAGCCCCTCATCGCCGGACCGCCGCTGATTACACTTCGCGTCGCACCGCACAGCAACGTCAGCACTCGAAAGTGGAAGGACAGCACACATCGCGCGGAGGAAAAGACACATGACCGCATCAATGCCTCTTCTTTCCCTGTTTCGGCTGCCGCTGCTTCTTCGTCTGCTCTGCGCGTTGGCGCCGCTGCTTCAGGCTGGCACTGCCAATGCTGGAGGAAGGTCGCAGCACTCGCGAAGCTGCCTCGCGCATCTTGGTCACATCCTCAGCCTGGACGGCAGACTTGCGATGCAGTCTGTTTGCGTACGCGACTGCCGCCTTCACGTTCGCCTTGCTGTTCTGCTTCTGGCGAAGAAGCAAAATGCGCCTCGAGACGTTCTCCTCCAGCACGACAGGGCTCGCCTCCTTCACCTCCAGCAGGCGCGTCGCTTCGGATTGCAACCGATCCTCTTCATCGTGCGCGAATTTGGCAAGACGCCGCCCCTCTTCAAGAGAGACGGTACGACCTGCCGGGAGCGCCAGGCGTGGCTGCAGCAGCTGCTGGCGATGCACCTGCTTGGCAGCAATGGAAGACATGATGACTAGTAAAGAAGCAAGACAGAGAAAGCTTGCGCGTGTGCTCGACCTTGCGGTCTGACGCGGCGCGGAGTCAAGAAGACGTGCACCCCATCAACAGGATGCAGAAAGGGCGAAAGTGGCGCACATGATGCGAGAGAGAGGAGTAGTGAGGCAAAGAGGGGTAGTAATGCCGCTCTTACATGCTACTCATGATGTGCAGTTGGTGCCGGCGCGTCGTTTCCGATCATCCTCCGTGCGCGCCGCTGTGGGGACATCGTAGCGTCCCGCTTGACGGCAGACAGCCGCACCCCTGCCAGTGATGCCGACACCGCAGGTGTCAAATGGGAGGCAGCTCCCTATTGGCTGTTTGGTTTCTGTCACGAGGCCTGTTGTGCCGCCACCGCCTCCACCGCCTCCACCGCCTCCACCGCTACCACCGTCATCGCCACCGCTTCGTCTTGACTGGGGGGTTGGCCTCGTCTGCAACTCCTCTGCCCTTGTGGGGGTTAGCTTTCACTCTGAAGAGTGAGCGACAGGCGGAAGGAGGGGGGAGGAGGGCGGCAGCCAAGGAATGAAGGGACACGCAGATAGAGGATACAGGAGTAGGGAGCAGAGAGAGAAGCAAAGAAGCGAACAAGAGAAAAGAATAATCATGGCGAGGCAGTGCCAACAAGAAAGAAGACGGAGAGACGGTGGACACTGCGGGCGGGCAACAGGGACGGCATAGAAGGGGTGGGAGAACGAAAGCGTGGTGCACCGCCGTAAAGGGCATGGCTCGAAGAAATGTGTGCATATATAGTTATAGATGTATATGTAGATAGGCACGCGCTGCTCAGCCAGCTTGGGTTACAACGAGAGAACGAGTGGGCGGCGTAGGGAGGCGAGTCAGCAGAGGAGAATAAAAAAAAAACAAAGAGGAATACCGGACGAGAGAAGAAACGGACGTGCGCTGCCCTTCGATGTGTGTCTGCCCGCTCCCATTGACTTGCCGATGCCCCACGTGGGTGCGTGCGTACCACTGCGCGCACACAGGCGCAGACAAGCCTCATATGCAACGCACCAGCACACGGCGGCGACGGAGACATGGGGACTGGAGTCACACAACAAGCAGCAGGCAAGAAGCGAGGAGGAGAGCGGGGAATGAGAGGTGAAGGGTACAAAGGAATGGGGAAGAGATGGAGGGAGGGGGAGGAGGAGGGGGCAAGATTAAGGGCAGACAGGTGAGAGTACAACTCAAACGATAGAGAGAGAGAGACGAGAGGCAAATGGAGGGTAGGCAACAGTGAGCTGAGAATAGAAGATAAAAAATGCTCGTTCCCCACGGACAGCTGCAGATGGCGTGATGGCCGTACGCCAGCACACCTCCGTGCGATCTGCGAAGATGTTGCCCGCACATGCATATGCACCTCTTGTCGGAAAAGCGCGAGGAGCCCACCAGGCAGCGCTGGGGTCCCTCAGCCACCCTTACTCCGCAAGTTGGCGGTAGTCACTCATAACTAAATCGATTACTTCCTGAAAGGGTACCTCTGCATCTGGAAACGCCCAGAGCAGCTCTGCCAAGCCATTCTCGAGATGGTCAGTATTGTCACTGCGGCAGGCGACCAGGACGCGTACTTGGAAGAGAAGCTCGGCATTGTGCGACAGCAGGCGCGTGAGTCTGGCACCCACTGCTGTGCCTTTGCGGACAAGGAACAGACGCTCTAGCCGTTGACGCGCCGTGGCAGCGTCTCCATCCGCATCCGCTGCGGATGCGTGACCGTCGGGCGCGGATGACGCGGCAGGCGGGCGCGGCGGAGACGTCGTCAACGCGTCCTTTTCCGGGTACACCGGAATGGCGTACTTGAGCACGTACGCGGTGATCGGCGAGGTCAGGCGGACAAGAGCGTCGTAGGCGGTGGCCCTGTTTGCCTCGTGCTTCGTAAGACACGCCTCAATCACGTCGGCCAGTGCAGTGCCGTAGACGGAGCTCGTGTACGCACGAAACTGCGGCATCGGATCGCGGTGCAGGACCTCGCGAAACAGCTGCTGGTCTGTCATCATCCGCTTCCAGAACGGACGATGCAGGGAAAGCAGCTCGTAGAACATGGTGCCTGCAGAAAAGATGTCCGTCTTGGTGCTGTACGCCTCGCCAGCGGCGATCTCAGGTGAAATGTACGTCGGCGTCCCCACGCGCGTCTTGACCAGCTGCCGCGTCGCCTCAAGTGAGCGCACAAGACCATAGTCGCCCACCATTGCCTTGTCCGGCACCCCGCTCTTCTGAAGCGTCAGAAACACATTACCCGGCTTGATATCGCGGTGGATAAGTCGGCGTGAGTGGCTGTAGTTGAGGGCAGAGAAGACTTGTGCCATGATGCGCACCGCAACGTCAACAGGGGGAAGGCGGTGAGCCTTGATACACTGCGCAATGAACCCGTGCAGGTCTCCACCTTCGCAGTACTTCATGGCCAGGCAATAGCAGCCGAAGAACTTCCCGCGTGCCGCCTCCACCCAAGCGCCGATATAGGCGACAATGTACGGATGGTCCATTGAGCTCAGCGTCGCCACCTCTCGATTCATGGCGGCAACATCCTCCTCGGTGCAGAGCCCTCGCCGCATCACCTTGACGACGCACTCCGCTGGGAACGTGAAGTTGTGCTTTGGATTCGTTGCCAACTTGGTGCGAACAGCCAAATACACTTCGCCGAAGCCACCGCTGCCGATGAGGCGGTCGAGGTGAAGCTCGCGGCCGATGATCTTCGGCGGATCCGTGACAGGGGTCGCCATACCTGCACCGTGCTGATGCAGGCAACCCTTTGACGTTGATTTCTTCTGTGAGCGAAGATGCTCCACGGCTGAAGCCCTCTCGCACCCGACACGTTGACGGCGGAAATGGCGGAGAGGTAAAAGCGCAAGGAAATCGTTAAACCAAAAGAAGAAAGGCGGCTGTGAGAGAAGCCCCCGCCCTGGTCTATGTGTGTGTGTGTGTGTGTATGTGCGTGTTGCAGGCACGTGTGAACGCGTCGCATTGGTATGAGAGGCGGAGGAAGAGACAGAGGGTAGCGGTGATGAAGGCCACAGCATAGTTTTGCGTGCGCCGCAGACGGGGATAGAGGGCAGGGGGGTGAAGAAGAGATTTACTCCCGGCATGCGAAGGAGGCTGCTCGGCAGCAGCGGTGCATCTACCCCTACTCTTTCTATCTCGATGAAGTGAGCGACAAGGGCTCTGCAAGCAAAGCCGTTGAAGATGCGCCTCTATGAAGTGCACGTCGCGTTTGTGTCAGCGCACCATCGCCGGCTCTCCTCACTCTCCTTCCACTTTCTATTTCTTTACGTGTCCATCCATCTATATATGCGTGAGCTCGGGTGAAGGAGAGCACGCCTCCGCTAATCTCCCCCTCATCCGTGTAAAGGTGGCGTGTGCCGATGCTTCCGTGGACGTCAGGGTGCCTGCCTGCTCCATCGCTTCCTCCTCCACGATGCTCGCCATCCATTGATTAGGTAGCCGTGGACTGAGTACGCCGTGGCACACGCAAGGCACAAGCACAGAAGCGATGGCCATTCACTCAGCAGAGAAAGAAAGAAAATATCTATGAAGAGAGGCCCATGCAAATCCTGTAGCTTTTCGCGCTCTCCCGACTCACGCGTTCTCCCTCTCGCTCTGGCCACTTCCCCTCCCCCCCCACCCGCAAGCCTTATCGCAATCCTTTTCGACGGAGCTGTGTGTACAACGACCACTTCACATGGAATGCTTTCTGTTCATTCCTTTGCACCGATCGCACAGAGGAGGCAGTGGCAGCGAGATACAAGCCAAGAATCGACAGAGGGAAGCATCGCGACAGGGGGTGAAATTACGCCAGGTACGCTTATCTTCGATACCGCTATTCGGGTGTGCAGGAGGGGAGCAAGACAAGCGTAGGCACACACAACTTTACTGGATTCCTGAGCCGGTCTAGGCAGCTCTGACACGGCAGAAATTCTCCTCTTTATCGCTCTATCGGTTGCTAGTGACTTCTATGAAAGGCATCTACCCACACTCTCCCACATCCATGCCGGCAGGCACCGTATACAACCTCGTCAGTGCCCTCACCCACACGCCATTCACTCCACGCAGATAGGCCGCTCACCGACATTCGACCACATACAACAACAGCCCTGAAATGCCATGTTTGTCTACAGCGTGCCGTTATGAACAACAAGTCCGCAAGCGTACGCGCGCACAACCACAGCTCACCACACCTCTGTCGCACCGCGGCCCCATCCGGGTCGTCAAGGACGAGCCGGCCTGTCGTCGAACTGGGTCACGCGTCTAACAGACTCTGCTCGTCCCTCCTCGCCCCCTCCTTGCATACCTGCCGCGCGGTCGGCGCCACACGGACCTCAGGGGGGGGGGGGCACATGCCTTGGATCCAAGCCAGCCGCGTCCAGCCCCCTGCTCCGCGGCGGAAGCAGCGGCGTCTATATCGTGTGGCCAAACAGGCGGTGGTCTAGCCGCGTGCCGGACGGGCCCGAGAAGGAAGCTCGTCAGCTGCAGGCCACGGCCCTCTGAGGGCCTGCACACGCTGCCTGTGTGCCGTGCTTCTCCCTCCGCGGCTTCCAGCCACGGCAGACAAACAGTACCCTGCGGCAACTCTCCACGTCGGAGTCTGCAGGACCCGACGGTGCAGTTCGGGGCGCTCTCGTCGGGCTTCCCGCGCATGTCGCACGCACGCACTCTTGGGGGCTGGTTCATATGCACCCCCTCGCGTCTCTTGCGTCTATCACGCGTGCGCCCCTCCCCTCTGCATGCCGTGCTTCGATGCGATGCACCATGCAAGCTGTGGTCGGCGGCGCCTGCGCAGAGACAGCCCCTGGCACGCCCTCCCCTGAGGGGTCGTACAGGGAGGCAGCGCTGGACACTCGGCGGGGCAGGCGCACGCGCCGCGAGTGAGACGAGGCGCGCTCTCAGCCTCGACCCATCCGCCAACCTCGCCTCGCATGCCGGGCACAACGCCAGGCCGGACCCCCTCACAGCAAGCACAGGCGGGGGCGGGGGAGGGGCACGCCACAACGCGAGCGCAGTGACAGGCAGCACACCGTCTTCACGCCACGCTGCCGCTGCGAGTCACCCGTCCTCTTCGAAAACGCGAAAGCAGTTGCCTGCGTACACGCACACACAGACGCAGACGGGAAGAGAGAGATAGAAGGGGGAGAGGGCTGTGCGCGCAACTTCGCGGTGCTCACTCACTTGCAAAGTCGGACATGCAAACCAGCGCAAGAGGGCAGGGGGACATGCGCCGCCATGAGTGGTGGTGTACGCTGCACCACGTGGAGAGCACCCGAGGAGGACGAGAAGAGATCCTCCGCGAACGTGAGAGGAACGCACACGCACTCAAGCAAGGGAAACAAAGTACGAAAGCAAAAGAATATACGCGGATATGGGCACACAAAGAAGCACAGACACCAAAGCAGGTGCGCACACGCGTGCGCAGGTAACAAAAGGTAAGGAGTGTGCGAAGGGCACAAACCCATCTAGATGAGGTTCAGGTTCGCGGCTATATTTTGGTGCATTACCACGGTGGGCTGGCTCGCAATCTTCGTCGTTGGCGAGTCAGTGAGGGAGCCTGGTGACACGAACCCTTCGCACTTCTCGGTGCCGCAGTTGCACTGGAACCCAGGCATGGTGGAGTCCATGAACTGCCGGTAGTCCATTGTCAGCTCCTCGCCTTTTGGAATGTTGCGCAGCGCCACGACGTCAAGCGACCGCATCGGCGCAAAGGACATGTTGGGCTCGCAGGAGTGGTTGAAGGCACGCCACTGGGCTGGGTCGTGGTCCCACAGCGCGTAGTAGTGCCCGTCGCGCCCGACTGGCCAGGCGTTGTGCTGGAAGTCCACGTAGTCCGCCTTTGAAAAGTGCTGTCGCGCGTACGGCTTTGTGCACAGCCGCACGGGACGGCACTCGTCCTGGAAGATGATCGTGCCAACGCTGATGTCCTCCGCCGCGCGCAGGTGGTAACCGCGCACCGGGTCAAATCGACGGACGTACAAGAGCCGCTGCTGCTGGCAGCGGGTAATCGCCTCACGGATCTGCAGCATGGCAAACTCGCGCTGCTGAAAGCCCTTGTTGAGTCGCAATATCCAATCTGCCGACCCCTCCTGGCCGTACGGGTACATGATGCCGCAGTTGGGGTTGATCTCGAGAAAGACAACTCTGTTGTTGTTCTGGCGGTCAATGCGGACGTCGATGCGGCCGTAACCGATGCCGCCCATCATGCGCTTGAAGGCGGAGCGGGCGATGTCGATCATGTTCTGCAACGCCGGATCCTCCTGGGGCACCTGCGTCCACTGCATCCCCTCGTACGAGGCCCACTTGAGCTGAAAGTGCTTGAAGTCCTCGCCTTCAGGGAACGCGACCTGCACCGGCGGGAACACCCGCACCCCCTCCGGCTGGGTAGAGTCGCTGCAGGCGAGAATCGTCGCCTCGTCGCCGCTGACAAACTCCTCGACCAGCGCAAACTGGTATTCTGCCATGAAACGTGTCGCCCGGTCCACCAGCTGCGCCATGTCGTGCACTTTGCAGCTCTTGTCCATCCCGACACTGCTGTAGCCGGAGATGTGCTTGATGATGCAAGGGAACTGAAGATCACCGCACAGCCTCTCGATGTCAGCGCCCGGCTCCAGCACGACGTAGTTGGCGGTCGCGATGTTGTAGTAGTACGCCACCAGCTTCATATCCGGCTTCGACATCTCGTAGTACTTGGATATGGCCCCGGTGTACGGTACCTTAAACTCCTCCAGCGCCTCCACCACCTCAACGCCGGCGCGGTCCTCATCCTTAGCGCCATCGCACTGGTTGTAGAAGACGTCGAACTTGCCGGACATGACGAGCTGCCGTATCTGGCGGTACGTGGTTGCCTTCTTGATCAGCTCGAGGTGGAATGTGCACTGCGCATCCTCGGAGCAGAAGTAGTTCTGCGGGGTCTGTATCAGATCGCCTTCGTAAGCCCTCAGTTCGCTGTCAGAGCCCTCGTAGGAGCACGCCAGCACGCACACACGGATCGGCTTCGCAAGCGCATCCGTCATTTTGCCTGGTGTCGCACAGCCCTCCTGTTGAGAGGGCAGAAACGAGGCAGAATCGAGAACGACGGGGAAGAGCGGGTCTTTGGCGGATGCCAGCACGTGTGTACAGCAGTGGCAGATGTGGAGTGAAGAGCGCGTGTGTGGAGCGTGGGCGTGCGCGGTGGAACAGCTGAGCGGTGAATGCGATTTTAATGCGCTCCAGCGACAGCACGGGCGCCAAGAGAGGAGTACAGCGCTACGAAAACATGTGAACCAGAGGACAGCAGTGTGGAAAGAGACAGCGGTTGTGTTGGCAGCAAGAAAAAGCAGGGGCGAGTGCGTGCACGCGTCGCCACCGCCGCGCGCGCACAAAAACACAGACTGAGAGAAACACATGCAATGCTCTGCTTGAACGATGAGAGAACAGGCTCAGCAGCCAGCCTTCTGGCGACGGCTGCAGTGGTGTTCCCGCCAACCGATAGGGCCGTCGGGGAAGAGGGGGGGATGAGCCGGCCGCACGTCTCTTGCATCCAACATGCGGAGAGCTGCACGCGCACGCACTCGATGGAAGGGAGCACTGCAATACCAGCACAGGGGGAGGAAGGGGCACACAAAGACATCTTTCCAAGAGCGAGCGACGCACTGCGCTTCATTCCTTAAGATGAGACGCTGCGGAGCATGAAGGAAATAAAAGCAAGATGAGAGCGGTGCCACAACGGCGTTGCAGTCGACATAGACAGACCGACAGAGCAAGCCGGAGGGGGACACTGACTGTGCCATGCTAACGATCCGGTGTGTTCCCTTAGAGAGCCATGCGCACGCTATTTAATGCATCGCTACCTGGCACACCTCCCTGCCCTCCCCCCTCCCTCGCTCTCGTGGGCCTGCCCAGTTCGTGGGAATGTGATTCTCCGCATTGTCTGCGCATCAGATGAACGGCTGTGGCTGTGGCGGCGCGAGCCTTTCCCAAGGCTCAGGTACGGAGGGAAGCGCGAGGTGCGAAGAAGCAGAATCCGCCAGAGACGCCACGGTGACGAGGCTGTGATGTCAAATGTCAAGGAACACACATATACACACATCGCCACACCGACGGACAGCATCACGCCCTCGACACGGCGGCGCTCTTCTACTTTTCCTCGGTCGATACGCACGGCATGACAGTGAGAAACGCGAGCGTGTGCACGCGACATCCATTGCACGCTACGCTCCCTTCTTCGCCTTTGAGCAGGATCGCGCCGAAACATGATCACTGCTGGCCGCTTCGCCGCCGTCTTGTGCGCCCGTTACTTCCTCAGGAGACTGACGAGTTGGTCGGATAATGCGACGCATTGGCAGAAAGACATGGGCAATAAGGTAGTGCAGCATAACGATGAACACGACACCAGGGATGACGTACTCACGCAAGCACATCATCCAGTATGGTTCGCCTTCGTACACAAGGGTCGAGGTGCGCGGCGGCATGGCAAGGCGGAGCGCACTGCGCACAGTATGTGAGTTCCAAAAACTAAGCTGATGAAAGGAACACAAGAAGCGCTACCGTGCTCGCACTGTCAGGCCTCGTGGATGTGAGTACACGTGCGGTGAGGTCCCTGAGGAGATGCAAGCACGGTGCGGGTGATGTCGTGGTTATCGGTGACGGTGGAGAGAGACATGGGAGGCTGTCAAATAAGGGCGGTTCAAGGTGGTGGACCCGCAGAGGGCCGACGACGCTCTCCAGGTGAGAGAGTGTTCAAAAAGGTCGGTTGTGTCGTCCGCAGAGCTTTCACATCGGTTCATGCGCCGTGAATACATGATCTTTACAGGTTTTCCTCCGCTGTGTGCTGAACAGGCGCAGCCCTTCCACTCTTGCGCATTATGTTTATATACATATAGGTGTGTGTGTGTGTGTGTGTGTATGTGTGTTTCGTCTGCATCCTTGCGCGCTGACAAGCACTGACAAAGTAAGAGAAAAATAGCGTCAACGGAAAGACCATATGCACAGGTTTGTCGTGTGAGCTTCCGTATACGCGCGTGGGTGCGAGCCTGATGCGCCTTTCCGAGCACGGTGGCATCCGAAACGCCAAGAGGCGTGCGCCACGTAAGTGTGTCCTTGCACCCCCACCACCACCAGATTCGCAGAGGAGCACACCTCCGTCGCGCTTCTACCAGGGCTGGTGGTGCTTGTACGTCTCAGCACACGCCGGCTTCCATGAGCGCGCACATACACAGAGAAACTAGAAATATATACAAAACAAGCTAGACAAAGAAAGATAGACGCGCGCAGCCACCGTCGTTGGCAAGACAGACAGAACGCTAGCAAAGTAGTGGTGAAGAGAAACGCGAAGCAGACACACACGCGCGGCAGGCAACGTTGATGGTGGAGCGAGGCAAAGGTGGGAAGGGCTCGGACTTAGAAAGGGAATGAGAGCAAAACCTGTGTAAGACTTCGGCTGCAGCCCTCACCGCCTTCACAGATGCACGGATGCACAGAAAAGAGAAGCAGGATAGCATAAAATGCTGCCGCGCAGCCAAAGACGCGAACTGCGCGCGTGTATCGCCGCATCGTGCCCTGTAAGGAGCACAAAACGACACGCGCGACTTTGGAAGAGAAAGCAAGAGAGAAAGCAGGAAGAGCACCCTGCGATAGCCGCATCCAGACGCCGACTCTTTCCTGTCCCGATGCCCCTCTCGCACCTGGCTCTCCGCTCACAGCCGCGGGGAGTGCGCCACGCGCCCACCTACTACCATAGCCGCCCCTAGAAGGCATACAGACAGTGTTCACCACCGGCACACACCCGCATGCAAAGGCAAGATAAAGACCGCACCGTCGTGCTAAAGTGGGCCTTCGCCACAACACCGAATTCCTTCGGCGGGTGATGCTATGAAGAGGAAGCGCGCAGCTTCGTGGCGAAGTGCCACCGCTCCTCAGGCACTCATTTCACACACACAGGCACGCACTCACAGCTTTTCAGGTCTTGATTGGCCTTCGCCTTATCAGTTCGTTTTCTCCCGCTGCGCCACAGCCGGCGGCGGCCTTTCAGCTCTGGTGGAGGTAGTTGGGGACGTAATCGCCGATGATCGCGACAGCGAACTCGGTGCGGGCACTCTTGTCCGACTTGAGCTTCACGACAACCTCCGTCTTCCTCGGATTCTTCGCGAGCACCTCGTGGACCTCGCGCAGGATCCACTTGCGCAGTGGCAGACCGTCCTCCTGCGGATTGTCATTGACGCCGTCAAACTGGTTGAGCAGGTAGACGTCGTCCATGTACGACGGCTTCATAATGCTCTCGCGCGGAATCTCAACCTTGACGGTCGTAACCATTTTCACTGGCGAAAAAAAGAGAAGCGGGCGAGTTGCCGCCAACGTGCGCGAATGGCGGGGGGGGGGGGGTACACGGGAGAGAACACGCGACAGCCGAACGCCGCCCTTTCAGGGTGTTATCGCGCTTTTTTTGAGTGCAGACGGGGTCGTCACGCGTGTGCAATGATGTGTGCGTGCGCGCGTGGTAGAGCCTTGACGAGAGTGTACGACAGCTGACGACGACGAGGACGAAGGAGAGAAAGAGAAAGAAATCGGAAAGGGTGAGAGGTGGAAGTGAAGCAAAAAGCGGCGAATGAGGAGAGCAGTGCTGTGGCCGCGGTCGTCGTTGTTGGTAAAGCGTTCGAAGGAGTGGCAGCGGCGACAGAAGAAGAGGAAGAGAGAGAGAGCGTCGATCTGTATGGACGCATCCGTGTGAAGGTGGCGATGGAGAGCAGGGCGCCAGCGGCAAGACGAAAAGGGAGGCATGATGTGTCGGTGAGAAGTGGAGCAGCAAGGCAGGAGACGCGGAGTTCGCAGAGGAGGGAAGAGGCGGTGGCGGGCGAGGCACAGAGGACGGGGAGAGAGGGGCAAGACACGGTATCACGCATGGAGGTAAGGCGGCGGGTGAAGCGGAAGAGAAGAGGAGGATGAGGCGCGCACGCGCCGTTTACGTTCCCTTCTCCATTCTTTTGCATAATCAGCTTTGCTTTCATTTGATGTGCGCGCGTGTGTGTGTCTCGCCGCCGCGCTCGTTCAGTGGCGCGCACCACACCCGACGGGGTTGGGCTTGCGTGTGGTGCGCAAGAGCCATGCGAGAGTGCAGAGAAGAGAGGCAAAAAGCCGAGCCCACGGCTCCTCGGTGGTGGTGGGGGGGGGGGCACGAAAGCACGCCAACGCAGACGCATGCACGCGCACTTCGACAGCCTCTCACCAACTGCTTCATGCCGCTGGAGCAACCGGTTCAGTGGTATTGTGCAACTTCCGACATTGATTCACACGCGCCGGCCACGACGCCACTGTCCCGCAGCATCTGCTGTGTGGTGGTCTCACGAGAAGCTGCTGCTGCCAGGTCTGCTCCGCTGCTCGCAAGAGCACGCAGCATCTCGTGAGAGCCATTAGATGGCACCTGTGAAGCACAAAGGTGCAGAAAGAAGCCGCCGTCGCGGTCGCCGTTTTACACCGGTTGCCTTCCCTGCGCACGCAGCAGTGCCACCGTCACCGCCGCGCCGGCTCACATCCTCCAGCTGCATCTGAAGCGTTTCGGCACCTGCATGCGTCGCCTGTGTCGCCGCTGCGCGCTGCAGCTCTCGAGAAAACGCAAAAACCGCGCAGCGAGAGGTCGGCAGAGACACACAGAATAAGCGGCTGGGTGCCGACGAAGTCTGCCGGGGACGCCAGAAGCCAGTGTCTGCCTAGCAACTGCGCCTCCTGCGGCAGCACACATAGCTCACAAATGATGTTGAACGATGGCTAGCGTTTTCCGGCTCTGCGAACAGCTCAGAGGGATGTATCCGCTGCTCCATCACGGCGATGGGGGGCACAGCGGGGACTGGGATCGGAAGGAGCAAAGGAAGTGAACAAAACCTCAGGATGTGAGAGAAGTCACGTCTGCGTGCCGTTACCAACAGCAGCGAAGCAGGAAGCGATGGACGCGAGATGTGCGACGATGGAACGTCGCCACTGGCGTGCTCCTCTGCAGTTTGTCGACTACCACAACGGGAAGAACGCAAAGCCGGCAAAGCAAATGTGAGCCGGGGTAAACGGCCGCACGAGCCGCCCAGAGCAACGGGCACACACGAGAAGGAAAGAGAAGAGCCCCTGCGCCCCCCACACACACACGCAAGCACATGTGCGCGCACACGCACATGCACCCCTGCGCATTTGCTGCCCTTGCCTCTATGCGTAACAGCAGCCCCGCTCGAGCACGCCGCACCCATGGTACATTATCATGTGAAAATCGTCTCGAGGCAGCCACTCGAGCGTATGCGTCGATGTCCATCCCGCTCCAACGCCTTTGCACGCAGCTGCGCACTGCCGTCAACGAGGACGCTCTGGACATGCTCCTCCGTGAGGGAGAGGGCCTGCGCGACGAGGTCGATCAGCCGCGGGGTCACGGCGCTGGCCAAGCCACACGACAGCTCTCGCATCGCGTCCAGTGCCAACTGCTGCCGCTCGCGTGCACGCGGTGCGTGCAACGCTTGGTGGAGCAGCAGCTCCGCGACGATACCGAGGGATACTGTGTCACCCGTGCCCGCGTACACCTCCCGGACGGTGCGCACGGCGAATGCCAAAAAGTCAATCGTCCTCGCCCGCTCCTGTGCCTCCCGCTCCTCATCCAGGAGGAATTTGTCACTCTCCCCCTCCTCGCCAGTTGCAGCGCGGGAGCAGCGTAGCAGCGTCTGCGCGAACATGTGGCGCACCTGGCGCAGCGGGATGGGGAGGTCCGTCACGCGAGCTGGCGGGCGCTGCGTCACCTGCCGCTGGTAAATGGAAAGGGCGCACTCCCAGCTCTGTGTGGTGAGAAGTGAGTAAACCTCGGTATCGTCAAGCCACTGGCACTCGCAGGAGTCGCGCCCAAACACAGAGACCAGGTACGCGCGCAACTCGGTGACCAGCGAACAGGGAGCCGACGCAGAAGCGGACACTTTCGCGGCGTTAACGCTGCTTGCCGCGATGAGGTGACAGCAGCGAAACACTGTCTGCAGCTCTGCCTTTCTCACCGGCGGCTGCTGCGGCCACGGGTTGCTGTCGTACATCCGCAGCAGTCTCTGTGCGATCCTCCACTTCGCCGCCTGCTTCGTGTGCACGCGCTGGCTCGACAGGAGCTGCAGGCACACCACGCAGCACGGCCGATCCAGTCCTTTGCCATCCATCACAAGCCCCTCCACTTGCGTCCCGATATGGGCCGACAGGTGCTCCACATTTCGAAGCGACTGCAAGTACGCCAGCAGCGCCTCAGGGTGAGCACTGCGCAACGTGTACAACGCACTGAAGGTCTCATACAGGGCGCTGGCATGGGCCGCGTTGTGCGCGGCGTTGCACGATGCCATCGCAAACAGAAAGGATTCGGCGGTCGGCACCAACAGACGATGCGAAGTGGCGGCCAATGTGACGTCCATGTCACTGAGAAGTTGCAAGGCCGCCTCCCACCGCCCTGCTGCTCCAGCTGCCTTGATGAGAGCCTCGGTGAAGCGGCACCCGGCGTCGCCCATCACCTGCGCGTCTGGCACACGCTCACGGATGCGCACCAGGGCATTCCACATGCAATCGCGATCGGTGGGGGACAAGGAGTTGTGCGGTTTCACAAAACTCTCCCCACTGCGCCAAACGGCGTCTAAGGCGGCTGTGTGGGCATCCAGCGGTACATCGTAGCCGCTTTCCAGCAGTCTGTCGTACAACTCCAGCGCCATCTCCCACGGGCGCGAGCCAAGGGCGTTCGTCTTGTACCCGGTCATGAGCCCCATCAAACGTGCCGTCATGTCAGCAGGTGGGTCGACGCGTGTCACCTCCTTTGCGTACGTGTGCACCTGCAGCGCGGTGGACCACGACACGTCGAGGTGAACGAGCTCGACAAGGGCGTCGCACGACACGGGCAGCGCACTCGCCACGGCGGCACCTTTGCGCATCTGGTGTTCCGTGAGGGCGACAACTGTGTTGTCTGCGCCCTCCAGCGTCAAACCGAGCTGCTCCTGAAAGGACGTGCCCCTCACAGAGTACCGCTCAAGGCGGCGCGCCTGATAGAGAGCGAAGGCCCGCGCCTCTGCCGGCTCCACGTTGTTCCATGGGCTTTCGCCTGCGACTCCGACGGCGTCCGCGAGCGCCACCGTGTAGGTCTTTGCGCCCATCTGCGCAGCTACGTGGTGCCGCAACATTGTGCTGGTGAACTCGGAAATGGTAGCTGGCGTCAGCGCCTCGTGATGCGAGCGAGCGACGAGGAAAAACGCCTCCGCTGCCTCCGCCTTGCTCGTGGAGCAGCGCAGATACTCGGCGAGGCGACGCTGCAGCGGCGGAGACGACCGGGCTCTATCCCGCATCTGATACGCATGCTGAAGGGTTTTACCCATACCTACTTCCGCGTTCTCCCGACTCGATGCCAGCGCAGAAGACCAGCTTGTCGACGTGTCCAACGGCGACGCTGATGTCACCTGGTAGTGCGGACGTAACGCGCGATCCGCCTGCGTGCAGCTTGCGGCTCCCACAGCCGCTGCCGCGCCTGACGCACGCGCCATTTGTGACTGCCGCTGCCACCGCTGCAACTGCGCGCGGCGACGCAAAGCCTTTGACACCGTTTCCAGTGAGCGGGTGCCAGGCATCGTGTCATGCTAAAGCTGGATGAGTCAAAAAAAAAAACAGCGGGCAACAAAAGAGTGCATCATCCGAAAGTCCGCTAGAGGCAGGCAAGGCATACCAAATCCATGAGAACCCCCAACCGTCATTTGCATAGAGGAGCGCCGTGGCAGCACTGGTGAATCCAGCGCAACCTTGCGGCTGCACAACACAACCTCGTCGAGAGTTGTGCAGCTGGAGACGACGCCACCGCAAGTTCACACCGTCGTTCCAGAATATTCTTTTTACGAGTCGTTCGCAGCAACAAGTCCGCAAGCGTACGCGCGCACAACCACAGCTCACCACACCTCTGTCGCACCGCGGCCCCATCCGGGTCGTCAAGGGCGAGCCGGCCTGTCGTCGAACTGGGTCACGCGTCTAACAGACTCTGCCCGTCCCTCCTCGCCCCCTCCTTGCATACCTGCCGCGCGGTCGGCGCCACACGGACCTCAGGGGGGGGGGGGCGCATGCCTTGGATCCAAGCCAGCCGCGTCCAGCCCCCTGCTCCGCGGCGGAAGCAGCGGCGTCTATATCGTGTGGCCAAACAGGCGGTGGTCTAGCCGCGTGCCGGACGGGCCCGAGAAGGAAGCTCGTCAGCTGCAGGCCACGGCCCTCTGAGGGCCTGCACACGCTGCCTGTGTGCCGTGCTTCTCCCTCCGCGGCTTCCAGCCACGGCAGACAAACAGTACCCTGCGGCAACTCTCCACGTCGGAGTCTGCAGGACCCGACGGTGCAGTTCGGGGCGCTCTCGTCGGGCTTCCCGCGCATGTCGCACGCACGCACTCTTGGGGGCTGGTTCATATGCACCCCCTCGCGTCTCTTGCGTCTATCACGCGTGCGCCCCTCCCCTCTGCATGCCGTGCTTCGATGCGATGCACCATGCAAGCTGTGGTCGGCGGCGCCTGCGCAGAGACAGCCCCTGGCACGCCCTCCCCTGAGGGGTCGTACAGGGAGGCAGCGCTGGACACTCGGCGGGGCAGGCGCACGCGCCGCGAGTGAGACGAGGCGCGCTCTCAGCCTCGACCCATCCGCCAACCTCGCCTCGCATGCCGGGCACAACGCCAGGCCGGACCCCCTCACAGCAAGCACAGGCGGGGGCGGGGGAGGGGCACGCCACAACGCGAGCGCAGTGACAGGCAGCACACCGTCTTCACGCCACGCTGCCGCTGCGAGTCACCCGCCGCTGCGCGAAGCCAAAGTACGCGCAGGCGCCCGTGCCGAGCTGGGCGAGGATGGTCTCCGCTCATCTCACACGCTCAAGGCCGCTGTTCCTCCGCAGTGCTGGACGGCGGCCGCCAAGGAGCTCTCGTCTCAGCGTGTCGCACGGTTTCGCGGGATGTCGGCCTCGCGTCTGCGAGCTCTGGCCAGGGTCCGTTCTCCCTGCAGCTGGCGCCGGCTCCTCTGGCGTTACCGATGAAAGAGGGATCAAAACAGACGATGCCACCATCTCTGCACGGTTGCTCGCTTTACCGCTGCTCGTGGACAGATGAAGAGAAGGCGCTGTATAGAAGGAAGTGCGCGCATCGACACACCACTCAAAGGGGTGGAGAAGCCGATGACCGGTGGTTTGCGTGCTGCTGCGCTGTCGACCTTTCGCGCAATCACTGCACAGCGGCAAGCCCTTTCCCGGTCGGGCATGACCTCCAGCAGGCACTTGCGCACGGGGACGATCATTCCGGCAGGCGCACACGTGATACTGCAACCCCCGACCTCTCGTCCATACAGCCGGCCTCCTCCCCCGGCCCACACCTCGACACCTCGCTGTCCCTTTCTTCCTTGTTCGGCTCCTGCACGCGCAAGGCAGCTGTGCATGGGGATCGCCTAATGGGTGCGCCGGTACAGAACAAGAGACTGGTGAAGCGGCGCAAGTGAAGAGGGCGTGGGTGCTTCAGTGAACGAAGAGAAAGGGGTGCACGGAAGAAGGCAGCGGAAGAGGGGCAGAGCAAGCGCCGGGCTCTCTGAGCAACGCGTTCATCCCCCTAATACGGCGTGAGCTCACGCTGCCCGGCCTGTCACAGGCCCCAGCGCGTGGCGCGAAGCTGCAGAGGACCGCGTGACAGCAATGAGCCGACTCAGTCACCTGAGCGCGGTCTCTGCCTCGCAGCTCGCCTCACAGCCGCTCCCATTGTGCCAGTCGCCACCTGGTCCATCCCCCTCGCGGTGACCCGGACACTCCCCACGCGAGTGGGCAGCGTGAGGGCCGGCGGTGAGGTACCTTCGAGTCACTCTGACACTTCGCCCATCACATGGATGGTGCAAGCGCCTGCTCACGGTCGCAGGTCGCTCCGACACAGCGCCACCCAGGGCCGGACCGCTGGCATCAGCAGTGATACATCGCTCTGACTGCCCCATGACACTGGTACGTGACCCTGTCATCACCAGAGGTGGTTCGGCAGGCTTAGAGAGTCGGGGGGAGGGGAGGGGGGGCTGTTTGGCCTCAGCACCTAGGGTGGTGGTACTGGACCCTGAGATACCACCGCGCACTGAGGAGTGTGCCGCCCCTTGCCCCGACCCCCACCTGTCGTGAAGGAACAGTAGGCACTGAGGAAAATAAGCGAGAAATGAAGCGAACGCAAAAAGGAAGCCATGCACACTCATAAACACGCGTGCAGCAGCTAACTCCAGAGTTCAGCACTGACTGCCCTCCGCTCCCACCTACTTGCCGATCCCCTTTGCCCATCCATCAGAGAGTGGACGGAGGCAGAGACGCACGCACGCGCATGAACGTGCGAACCGCCGTGGCGGTCATCAACTCGATACATACCAAAGCAGTCGAGGGCACCACCGGCAGAGGAGAGAGAGGAGGGGGACAGCCGCGCACTGCACACCTACACACGCATGGAAACGAAACGGAAAGGCAAAAAAAATGAGAAGCACACGCGGGCTGATGAGAGCGCAGGTGGGTGCCTGTGTGGGGAACAGCGCCGCCCGGCGTCGCATACAAGCGTACCCATCACGTGCACCCGTGTATGCGTTAAAGTCGTGCCTGCACACTCACATGGCCGCGCCGGGTGATACCGCATGCAGCAGAAGTGAAAAGGAAAGAAAAGCGGGAGCAACAACCAACATTTATAGGAAGAGAGACAGCGAGCATCACATGGAGCTTGTCTGTACAGAGGGGTGAAAAAAGAAAAGGCTGAGAAGCAGCACACCACAAAACAGCGCGTAGCCCCACATGTGCACGTCACCACACGCACACACGCACGCGTCGGATGGGTCTATGTTCCCGGGTGTCTGCTGGATCCGAACCGCACTGGTCAAGACGCCCATGTACGACTCACATGCTGCCGGTGCTAGGGAGCGCGGCACTGAGAACTGTGGTCGCCGCACTCGGCTACGGCTCCAAGTCGCCCTCGATCAGACAATCCTGCCAGCGCCCATTGGCAGAGTCCATCTCTTTTGATTGCTGAAGGCCGCGGCCGGCTGCTTGCACACTGTCGGGGCCACACGGCAGCCCACCCTGCGGTAGTATGCCACCTGCCAGTCCCTTAGGTGGAAGACGGCTCTCGCCTCCTTCGCACAAGGTGTGGAACATGCGGGAGAGCCTCCCCATCGCCAGTATCTTCTCGCGAATTTTCTCGCCTCGCTGTTCCAGGACGCTCCCGTCGCGGCTTTCTGTGTTCGCCCCCGGTGTCGGTGCGGCCGTCGTCGCCTCTGCCCCGTCCAAAAGCAGATGATCCTCACTTCCGTCAATGGGGTGCAGGACGTTCGTCCCAATGTCGAGCAGCTTCTCCTCAACGAAGGGCAGCGACCAAGTAAAGGCGTTCATGAAGTTAGGCAGGTAGTAGGGGTGAGGGCTGCTGTTGAACTGACGGATGCTCATAATGTTGCGGTTCAGCATGACGACGGCGGCCCGGTTGTCGTATGTGTCGCAGTAGTTCGGCGCGGAAAAGATGCAAATCACCGCAGGAAACCCCTTGTTTGTCTTCTTGTACAAGTGGTAGCCCTCATCCTGGGCCTCGTGGCCACGGATGATTGTGATGAGGCCGTTTTCCTCCAAGAAGTTGCAGGCGGCAGCGTTGCTGTAGACGTATGAGCAGCCTCGGGTTGTGTTGGGCACGAACAGCGGCGCCGCCGCAGGGTCCTCCTCTTTTTCGTCCAGCGGGTCTGCCCAGAGCAGGTCGCACATCGGCCCCGACGACGGCGGCTCGCGGAAGCGGTGAATGGCGCCAATGTCGGAGATCCGCTTCAGCTCCGGCGACAAGCCGCCGTGCACGCAGAGGAATCGATCGTTGAGAATGCATGCAAGCGGCAGGCAATCGAAGGCGGACATTATGGCGTTGTACACGGCGATGGAGTACTTGTAGAGCACCTCGCGCTTGAAGTTGAAGTACGTCGTGAGGTGTCGACTTTCGTGGTTGCCGCGCAGCATGATCATTGTTTCGGGGTAGCAGATCTTGTAGCACATGAGTAGCAGGATCACCTCCATGCCGAAGCACCCGCGGTCGACATAGTCGCCCAGGAAGATGTACTTCTGCTGGGACGGGTCGCCGCCGATGGAGAGGAGGTTCAGTAAATCGAAAAATTGGCCATGTATATCGCCAGCGATGACCACCGAACCATCGAGACGCAGCACATTTGGTTCGTCTTTCCATATCAAGGCGCACTGGGTAATAATCGTCAGGGCATCCGCCTCCTGCAGCAGACCCTCCTTTGTGAGGTGCTCGCGCACCACATCAGGGCGCGCCTTGCCACTCTCGTCGAAGAGCGCAGAGCTGCTTAGTGGCTCCCAATTCGGCGGCGGCACTGACGGATTGCCACGGTCTGTGAGGAGCATGCGCTTCACCTTGCCAACGTGGTTCGGCACGGTGCTGACGGCGATCTCTAGGCCCTTCCCTTCGAGGGGGTCATCGATGCCGGTGGAGACCGCCTCGGCACTGGCCTTGACCTCAGCAGCTTGCGCAGTGAGTGGCATCCCGCTTCTGTGGTGGTAACGTCGAATGTGGGGTTCGTCTCTCGCCGATATTGAGCTTCGCGCGCGTGTCTGTGCACGATGCACGATCGATTATGGGTGCAAGACACACGCGTTAGTGAGCAGACGCGAGCACAAAATCTGACGCCAGCACGCAAGAAGGGAAAACTGAGCAGCAGCGGCAGCAGGAAGTAAAACGACCGCGCCAACAGGGGGCCGTAGGTATGAGCAAGAGAGGCTCCCCGCCTCCTCCCTCGAAGGATCGACACTACCGTAGAGTCTGGTCAAGAAGTGGTCGCTAGCGGAGAGAAGTCCGGTAGGTGGAGCGTGAGGGCGGCCCAGTGGAGGAGGAAGGTTGCGATGGCGGCTGTGTGGTTGCTTGGGCAGCGGGGGGGGGGGGGCACAGAGAGCAGATGATCCGCGAGGGGTGAAGGAGAAGGGGCATGGAGTACGTGTTTCTGTTTTCGTTCACCTGGCCGTATTGCACGACAAGCAAGTCCACGCGTATACGCCCACAGAACCACAATTCACCGTACCCCTGCTGCACCACGGCTACGCCAAGCAGCAGGAATGGCCAACACCCTTTGGCGTCGTCCAGCAGGCTGCAGCAATGCCACTTGCATACAGCGCGCAGGTCAGGCCCAGGATTGCGCTCGACACCCCTGTAGCACAGCAAGGGTAGAAAGGCCGATAGTGAATGCGCATACTTGTTGACTCGTCGGTAATTTTCGTTGTGATCAGTCACAAAAGTGATCATCATGACCGCACGTCTCTTCGGCACAGCGTCAGCCCAGGCATGTCCTGCCGACACCACGAGTCTGCCAGCCGTACAGCAGGGTACACTGCAGGCTGCTTGGCTTCCACACGAAGAGCGGGCACTGGATTCTGATACCGCGCACTGAGGTCTCTCGCGCTCTCTTGGCGACGAAAAAAAAAATGAAGCGAAAACCAAAAAGCCAATCAACGCGCATGCGGGCACGCACGCCCATCATGAGACTGCACTGCAAGAGGGCCGCAGGCAAGGAGGAGGTGCCCACAACCAGCCCCCCCCCCACTCCCCATTCCTTCCCCGCCTCTCTCGTCTGCCACGCCGCTAGTCGCTGTCGTCGTAGTCGCTATAGGAGAAGGACGATTCGGAGCTGATCGCGTCCTCCTCCGAGTCAGAGAGAGAGTCCTCCCCTTCCGAGAAGTCCGAGTCGCTGCGTTGCCGCTTGCGCTTCTGCAGCGCCGACGTCTTCTTCCCTTTGGCGGTGGCGGGTGGCGAGGCCTTGGCGCGCGGCGCCCGCGGCACGGCTGACTTCTTGGTGGCCCCCGGTGTTGTCGTCTTGGGGTTTGCTTTCGGGGTCGTCTTGGCAGTCCGGGACGCCGGTGCCTTGGCAACCTTGTCGGCCGGTGGCGCAGCTCGCGTCGTCTTCCTGGAAGCCCTCCCAGCCGATGTAGCCAGCTCCCCGGGTGGTGTGGCCATGCACTCTTCCACGTGCGCGCGGTGCTTGCTCTTGACACGCTTGTGGCACAGGGGGCACTCCTCCTCCATGATGCAGGTGCCAACCAGGAGCTGCATCTTCTCCGTGGCGGTCGCCTCATCTCTGCCGCCGCCCCCGTGACGCGCCCTCGCCCGGGCCTCCCGTTCACTCGTTTTCTGCCGCTCCATGCGTTCTCGCCACTCCTCCAGCGCTATCTGGTCGATCAGGTGCTGACTGACGGGGTAGTAGGGGAAGCCGAACTGCCTTTTGCACCGCTGGCACGTCTGCACGGTATCGTACATGGAGGCATCGTAGTCGAAGGGCGCGCTGCAGTGGGGGCAGCCGTGCAGCGCCGTGGCACAGCCAAACTGGAAGAGACACAGTTGACAGTGCACCTTCTTACCCCACTGACCCATGAAGAGCGAGTACTGTGGCCGCGAATCGGGCTCCCAGAGGGAGCGGCACTTGGGGCATCCCACCGTGGTATGCTGGTAGAGTCCACCCAGGCGCGGCTGCCCGATCGGCGTGCGGTTCGTCGACACCTCCGGCTCTGTATTGGCGGCGGCCAACGCTTCCCACGCCTTCTCGTCCGCCACCGAGGCCTCCGAGGCGTCATCGTCCTCGGTATCGCTCTCGCTCTCGCTCTCCTCCTCGCCCTCGGCAGACGCCTTTGGCTTCTTCACAGCCGGTGCCGCAGCGGCCTTTGAATTGGCCTTCTTCATCTGCTGCGATGCCGACGGGCGCGAGGTGGTCGAAGACGGCGGCGCGGCCTTGGCTTTCCTGCCGTCTGCCGCGGTGGACGCCCGGGACTCCGCTTTCGATTTTCCCTGTGCAGCGGCGGCGGCCTGCTTGCGCGCCTTGGGGTCTGCGAAGCACTCAAAGGCGCTCACCAGGCACTGGAACGCTTCCGTGGCCTTGTCGAAGCTGCCCTTAAGGCGGTCTGGGTGGATGACACCAGCGAGACGCATGTAGCTGCGACGTGCCACTGGCAGCGGCGTCTCGGGCGTCACGGGCGCAAACCCCTGGGCGAGCGAAAGGATCACAAACGGCTGCCCATCGGCAGCCAGGATGCTCTTGGCGATCTGCACGGCTTCCATGATGCGTCTGTGTGCGTGTGTGTCGCCCACAAGAATATGCCTGGAAGGCACGACTGCAATCGGCAAACGATGCCGGTGTTTGTCTGCGGCAGACGGAGTGCGCCGTCTGAGGTAGCCGAGCGCTGGCAGGGGCACGTGTCTGGGTGCGTGAGGTGGGAGTGAGCGAGTGTGGCTGTGTGAGGGGACGTGAGCCACTCAAGCGAAAGCAAGCGAGACCACACGCGCGCGCAGCCGAAAATAAAAACGACGCGAACTCCACGAATGCGCGAGAGGGATCGAGGGGGCAGAGAGCTGCTCTACACATGTCACCGATCAATACGTGGCCGCAGTGCGCGAGATGGCGAAGAGGTGTGTAGACACACGGTAGCATGCCGAGGGAAAAGTGGAGAGAGGGAGAGAGAGATGGGGCGAGGAGACGGAAAGGAGTTCTGCGAGGCTTTATGTGGGCGTGTGTCTGTGCATGACGCAGTTGTGAGTGAGTCTGTAGGTTTGTGTATCCAGGCGATGCGCTGGCGCGCGCGCCCGACTTGCACCGCGAGCACGGTGAGTTTATCGTTGTGGCTGCGTGCGCCTATCGCCCGCTGTGTGTGCGCGCGTGCGTGTTCGCGGGTGTGGCGAGGTGTGGATGTGTGGGTATGTCTCCATCATGGAGATGTGTGGGTGTGCGTGCGTGTCTGTCTGCGCCGCTCAGCTCATGAAGGTGGCAGCGAACGCTCCATAAGGACACAGAGAGAACGCCGGTGTCTGTACCTTCCAGAGTCTCTTTCTCAGAGGCGCGGGCACCGTGCCTCTGAGTGTGCCGAGCGGCACCACAATGCTCTCGTCGGCTCCCGACCGACGTATGTGCAGGGAGAGGGGGAAGCCGTCAGAGAAGGGGTCGACTGCCTGCGTGTGTATGTGTGCGTGGGTAGACGAAGATACGCTTTACGCGTCACCTCCGCTGTTGAGTCCTCGTCGGCCTTTTGCACTTGGCTGATCGGTGGAGGATCGGCGATGGAGGGGGAGGGAGGGAGGAAGAGATGTGCGCCCTGCTGCAGAAGCGAAGAGGCACAGCGCAAAGCAGGTGCCGCCACACCGGGCCACCTATCCCCACCAAGCGCACGCAAAATGAGGAGGAGGGGGAGGGGAAGGCAGATCTGCATGTAGAACAGCAACAAAGAAAGAAGAGAGCGGAGTAGACGAAGCGAATAGGCCGGCGCCGATGAGGGTCTCAGCGGCAGACCTGTACGATGATACGCCGGAAAATCATGTCATGCGAGAAGGGTGCGAAGGTCTCCGTGCAGGGCCGAGAGAAAGATAAGAGGTGTTAGTGGAGCCGCCACCTCCCGCCTTTTGAAACCGTCCACGGAGACACTGTTGCCGGCATAGAAGGGCGTGCCCTCCCCCCGCCACCACCAAGTTAGCCATGGAGAAGAGTTGGCGTCATCAGTGACCCCACCCCAATCTCCTTTCCACCTGGCAGGCTCCCAGGCCTGAAGACTCACCCACACAAAACGCTTCGGTGCGCGCCTGGCAAGACCACAGATTCAGTAGGCACGTCTTCAAGCAATACAAAGCATCCAGAACAGAAGGGAGACGGGATGATCGCAGCACCGCAGCCACCGCAACGGAAGCCCGAGAAAAAAAAACACGAAAGAAACGCAGGACGGGCGTGGCTCACAAGTGGAGCAGCGAGAAGCGAGGCAGGTAGGCGTGGTACCACCGCTGGGGAGTCGACAGCGGTAGCAACACCTCACTCTCCCCCTCGTCCACCGCCTCCCGCAGGTCCGACGGCTCGAGCGTCACCCACTCGGCGTGGGTCTCCTCCTCGTCCAAGAGTAGCCGCGCGTTCCGCTGCATCTGAATCGACTTCACGCCCGCGGCGCGCGCCATGATGAAGGGGTTCTCCTTGATGGCGGCGTAGTCGGGCCGCTGCGCCGGGTCGTACGACAGGAGCGCCTGCACGAGCTCCCGTGCGTCGCTGGAGACACCGTCCCAGAGCGGGCCAGTGCAGGCGACCCCGCGCCGCATTTCCTCGTGCATCTTGTCAAAGCTCCTGCTGCGGAACGGCCGGTGGCCCGAAAGAAGGTAGTAAGCGACGACGCCGAGACTGAAGAGGTCGCCCTTGTGCATCGTGATGCCGGGCTCCCTCATATCAACGTGCCCGTTAGCTACCGCAGCGATGCTCTCTGGCGCGGCGTAGTTGCGTGTCCCGCCGACAACGTACCACTGCTCCTCCTCGTTCACGACAAACTCGGCAAGGCCAAAGTCGATGATCATGGGCGTGCTGTAGTCCGCCGACAAGACTATGTTGTCCAGCTTAATGTCGCGATGGATGATGTGCTTCTCCCGGTAGAGGTAGTCCAGGCCCGAGGCGACACCTTCTATAATGTTCGCCGTGAATGCCTCCTCGGCGGCTTGGCCGTACTCGCGCACGCAGGCAGCCGCCCGACGCGCCGTTCCGCCCTCGCCGGCCTCCATCACAATTACCAAGTCTTCGCGTGTCTGAAAGGCGCCCAGAAGGTGCGCCACGTTGGGGTGGTTCACCGACTCCAGTATACGCAGCTCCGTGAGGGCGCCCATCCACCGCGTGTACGTCAAGTTCGTGGCTTTGCTGATGCACTTGAGAATGGCACGCTTGTGATCCGCTGCGGAGCGGTCTTCGCACTTGAACACCGTGCCGAAGGTGCCGCGGCCGATCTGTGCACCGGGGTAGAAGGAGGGGAAGCGCTGCTGAATAGAATCGTAGAACGGGTAACCGCACACGGGAAACTCGGACATCATCGTGTGGCAGCTCTGCAGGAGCGCCGTGATGCTGCGCGGTGTCAAGTAGGAAATGATACACTCGAACGGGGTGCAGTCCATCCCTCGCGTGCGCGCGTTCCACGAGTGCCGGAAGACAGCCGGCAGTCGACACCGGTTGCACTTGCGCAGCAGCTGGCGCTTGTATATCGTCTGCTTCGGCGCGCAGGCGTCGCAGTACACACGACCGCACCATCGACAGTGGTGCTTGGGGCAGAAGAGCCGGTTGAAGCGGCGGCCACAACGGCGGCCGCTGCATACGAAGACGTTGGCGTCGTCCTGCCACAATGCGCCGGGTGTTAGAAGATCGCCGGTGCTCATACTCGACTCCATGGCTTTCGCAAGCAAGTAGTAACAGGATCGGGACACAGCAGAAGGACGGGAGTTGGGGGCTGCTGGGGAGGGGCGGTGCGTGCGCCTATCCGCACAATACCCTGAAAGAGAGAGGAGAACAGCAGAAGCCGGAAGCGAGTCCAGCAAAGGGCTGGAAGCAATGACTTGGCGCACCGAAAGGGGAAAACTGAATCCCGCACACGCGCACGGGCGTCAAGCAGCACGTGGAGTTGTACGCGTATGCGCGGCCAGCTGAGCAACAAGCGAAGAGGCGAGTGCGTGCGTAACGTGTCTCGGTACCTCTACCACAGGCGGCGTTTCTGCGCTGACGGTGTCGCGCTGCTGTTGCTCGCTGGCTCAGCGGATCGCTTCGCGGTATGTGTGCGGGTGATTGCCCTGTATGTGGTGGTGCGTGAGGGTGTGTCTGTCAGAAATAAGGTGCTGTGGGTGTTGAATAGCAGCAGTGGCTGTTGGGTGGGCTAAGGAAGCCGGAAGGGGGGCTTTGACGGGTGTCCGTCCAGCTTTCTCAGAGTGTGAGCTTGCGTGCGTGTTACAGCAGGAGAGCAGCAGTCCAGTGGGTGTGCCGACGGTGGTTGGAAGTCAAAACAAGCGGATCCTTGTTGGTGTGGGTTTCGTTCGCCGTGGGGAGTGGGGGGGTGTAGAGAAGGGACAAGGCCGCGCAAGAGAGGATGGAGATAATGCGGCAGGGCTTTGAAAGCGCGAGGGAGAGGGAAAGGGAGGCAGACACATCAAGACATCCATCACGGGGGGCGGCAGACAAGGCACAAGAGAGACCAACATCATACGAGCAGGTGTCTCAAGCACGACACCGCTTCACACACCGTGCTTCCCTTCACGCTCCCTTCCGCCGTGACGTCGTTCCTTTGGATCGGCGGCAGGCAGAAATCAGAGAAAGGAAAGCGACCCGCGCATCGATGTGTCCAACCGCCCCCCACCACCACCACCACCACTACCACCCTCACACCCTTTTCTCCGGTTTCTCTTTTCATGTGATGACAACAACGATAGCCACAGGCGCGGCGCGGCACATCGTTGCATTGCTCCCCTGCGGCCCTGACGCCCACACGCACACGTCGATGCCAATCAACTCCTTACACGTCGCCTCGTCGTAGTCGCGGCGAGAGGGCTACTAGAGCTTGCCAATCGCCTTGTACCAGAGGCGCTTCAGTCCAGTAGCCTCCTCAATGTCGTTTTCGAGGTCCGCGATCGCTTCATCGTCTTGCAGGTACTTGCGCACCTCCGGGTCGGCACGCGCCGCGCACCGCTTTAGCACCGCCATATCTCGCTGACAGTGGCTCACCTCAAACATGTTCATCATCATGCACTGGTGCAGCTTTTCCGCCTCGTGGCCGCACGACTTGGGGAGTTCGAACTGTGTGTAAGAGTATGACTTGTGCTGCGTCCGCGCCGTCCAGTCCTTGACGCAGTCGTAGAACTTCGTGCGGTGCGCCTCGCAGGCGCCCTTCGGCCTGTCCGGTCCATAGTCGTACTGCTTCAGGCATTCGCGCCACAGCTTGGACGGAACGGCGCACGGCGCCGAGTCTTCGCGCGCGGCACTCATCGGCAAACAGCTGAAAACAATACCGAAAAGTACACGCACGCGCACAGGCACAGAAAGAGTAGCTGCGGAGGCAGCGGGGCAGCAAATGGTGGAAGGGGGCGTTTGCGTGTGCGTGGGTGACGAGCGGTGCGTCAAGGTTGAGGAAGAGGAAGGGCGTGCGCTGGAGAAGCGGCGGCAGGTGTGTCTCAGCACCACCAAAAACGCGGAACAACACCACAGGACCACACACTGCGTCAACCACCGACAAAGAAGGGTGAGAGAGAAGGGAAAGAGGGTACGAGAAAGGACGCTCGGCGTGGCACACACACACGCACGCATGCAGAGCGAGTCGTGCACACCGACAGCCACAGCTCAGAAGCGAGTCAGCGGGCTGCTCAGTTTCAGCGTGGGAGGTATCTCACAACGCGCAGAGATCACTCCCCAAGCCAAGAGGAAAACCGCACAGCCCTACACTCCGCGCCGTAGCCGCCAGCTCTTCCTGGATGAGGAGAGGAAGGGGGGCATCCATGCTCCGGCTGTTTTCGATCGGGCTGGATTTGCCGTTTGGGTGAGACTCCTCGTATACGACGCACAAGCCATGCAGAGGAGAGATGATGAAGGGGCGGGCAGAGCCGTCTGAACAGGGGAGGGTGGAGAGGACATTGCCTTGCACTTGGCTGGCACAGAGACACACAGACACCGCCGACCAGCCGCTCACAGCCAGTCGTGGCCATCTTCGTGTAGTTCCGGCTTTCGGCAAGAGCCTCGTTATCACGCGGTCCCCCTTTCCCTCCCCTCCCTTCCAGGCTTCCACCCAATCACACGAGTGCAACACAGACACAGCGCAGACCATGCGAGCGAGAGAACCGCGGCTCAGGCGGAGTTCGGCTAAAGCGGCGGAGCGAGAGGTGTGAGCAGGGCGCACGCGTCACTCATACCTGGTTCAGATGGCGACAGGCCCATCGAAAATCTGTTCTCGCGGTCCACAATTCGAGAGAACGTGCGCAGCGCGCCACTGCATCGATCCTGTCTGTCCGCGTTGCGGGTGCGTAGCAGCAGCGTGCACTCCTCACATCGCTCGTGGTAGACGACGCACCTGGCTGCCGGGCCAGGCCGGATGACGTCCATGGGCTTCTGGCACAGCTTGTCCTCGTAATACCCCACGTACATGCCGTCGTTGCACCTCGGCAGCATGAGGTAGCGGTTCCTCCAACTCAACATGAAGCTGAGCTTCTTGCAGCCGATGGAGCGCTTCTGCAGCCAGCCGAGACATCCGTCGTCTTCGGCGCCAGACTGCAGGGGCGCCATGGAAGCCGAGCGAAAAGCGGTGCTAAGCTCAGCACCGTCCACCGCAACGTCTTCGTCAAGGTACCCATCCGCCTCCGCCGCCGACACCTCACTGATCGCATCATGCGTGCCCTGTGTCTCCTCCGTCGTCACACCGGAGTCACTCGCTGCGGTTGACGACGGATCCGTGCACTTCTCTGAAGCAGACTCCGGAGCTAGCGGAACGAGCGTGCCGTCAGTCGAACTCACCGTCCGCAGGGCGTGTTGCCTTCGTCGAAGACAGAGACGGCCGCCGCTGCAGCGGCAGCAGTGCTTCCAGCTTCTTGGAAAGAGAACGTTACTGACGTCAGAGCAGCGTCGGCCGTGAACGTGCAGGACTGTTCAGCCGAGGCGAGCACGACAGTTGATGGGCAATCCAGCAACAGCGCTGCGTACGCTGGCACCACCGTGTTCGGTGCTCGCATGCCCTTCGCTGCCCTCAGCGCCGCCTCTGTCTTCGAGGCGTCGCCCGCCGCCAACGTGTGGTCATCGCACAAACTCGCTGCCGTCACGGTGGCCTCGCGGGCCTCACCGCCACCGGCGTCGCTCTTCTTGGAGGCGGGGACAAGCCCTTTGCCGCACGGTTGGCCCTGGAAGAACAGCTGCAGGTAAGCCCGCCCAGCCAGCGTGGCGTAGTAGAGGTAGTGCACACTCTGCTGCTTCCCGTAGCGAAGCTGCCCTCGTAAAAAGTCGTCGTTGGCGAAGATCATGCGGCCCTTCCCGCGCGGCACCTCGTCTTTTTCTTCCCCGTCGTAGCGGCGCTGTGTGCTCGTCAACTCGAGCGTGGCTTTCACCTTCCGCCCATGGTCGACGAGGCCGCGAATGGTCCGGCCGCCCGCGTCATCGAGCGTGTTCGCGGTCGCTTCGGCGGCGCCGCTGCTGTTTGCCGCCACTGACACCATGTAGCTGCCGCCCACGAAGAAGCCGCTTTAGGGGGTTGCCATTGTGCCAGCACATTTTCGCGTAGGCGTGGGGAACTTCGTCCCGCCGAGGCGCCTTCGAAGGGCGCAGCGGTGTTGCACACCTTGTCCGCCGACGTGGAAGCTTCGGTGCTGCTCGCGTCAGCTCCTGAAGCCAGCAAGCCATCAGTGGCAAAGGTGCCCTTCTCCCGGGAGCAAGCTGAGCGCAAAGGTGCCCGTGGAACTTGCGGTGGTGCCTATCAGCGTCCCACTACCGCGCAGACAGTGCCCCTTCCATTCTCCAATGCAGGAGGTGCCTTCACAGACGGTGACTGAATCGTCGAGGGCGCTGCCTCCGAGGGTCCAATCAAGCGCCGTCCCAACCACGGTGACCGTCGACACGAGAGGAAGGACGTCAGAAACCGATGTGGCTTGCGCGATGACGCACCGACGTGTGACTATGTCGTTGGGAGGTGGGCATCGGGGCCACGAATACGTTGCGCATGCTGCGAAAACAACGGCAGCGGTATTATTGTGCACGGGAAGAAACGGGCGCAACTGCGTCTGTGTCTGTGTGTGCGTGTCAGCGATGGATGCTGCATGCTGCAGAGACACGGAGACTGTGAGACCTACTCCATCGCAACAGCAACAGCCCGGCACAGACACGAGCAGAGCGGACAATGTAATGCGGCAGAGAAACGCACATTCAACAATCGCATCTGTGAGGCAGTGCGCATGCGTGGGTGCGGGAGGCTACGACTGCGGGGCTCTACGCAGCGCGCGCTGGTATCGGCGCACGCTCTCTGTCGGCTCGGCCCACCTCTCCTGCCGCACGTTCTACACGCGCGCGCAGGCACGCCAAGGTGGTGTCGAGCGCCGTGTGTTCGCTAAGGGGCGAGGGAGAGAGAGGTGCGATGTAGCACTAAGACACAACGGTGAACAAAGGAATCAGGGGCGGAAGCGCAGAAGCGTTGAATGAAGGACCGAGGTGATAAAGGCCGGGTGGCGAGAGAGGGGAGGCCTTCATGCATGCGTGTCTCTGGACACGGGAGGGTAGATTGCAGGGTAGCATGACACCAACGACCACAGCCGTCAACGAGCGCCTCCCTGTCCCGTCCGCCGCGGTGTCGCTTCTCCGTCAAGGGCATGGCAAGGAGCAGAGGTTTCCCTTGCCATGCATTCCCTTCCCGCAGCAGCACCCGAACGGGCACGCGCATACGATGCAGGCGCCGCTACAACGCACTCCGCGACTGAGTGGCCAAGCGCAAAGGTAATGCGCGAGGGAGGGGGGAGGCGCTCTTCTTGGAGAGACACGCGGCGGTTTCGTTCACGTCTTTGTAGAGGCAAGGCGGTAGCAAAGGAGATGAGAGTCACCGCCGCGAGCGAGAAGGTGTCCGTTGCAGCGCCGTCGGCCCTTCAAACATTGCGCACCTCGCACGATCACTTGCGCTTTCACAGCAGACAAGATACGGGGGGGGGGCGCCAGCAGCCCGCAGAGCACAGCTGCTCTGCCGTCCACACCGCTGCCCATGCACAGGCAGGCGTACATAAAGAGAGAGACGCGCATCGATGCGCGTAAATGGAAGATGAAAAAAAAAAGGAAGCGAGAGAAGAGCACCAATGAAGATGTGTTCAGCACGAGTCAACGCCAAAATTCGGGACCACACCGGCGGCAGGCGAGCAACGCCGGGCGAAAGGGGAGGAGGGGCGCCGAGTAAGTCCACCGAAGAAAAAAAAAATATGCACAAGCGAAGCATGACCGCCTACTATACCGCGTTGATGTCGTACAGGTATCGTGAGGGGCGAACACCACCTAAAGCAGCGCCAGAGCGACGGATATGATGAGGTGGGGAAATGGGGAGGGAGGAATGGAGAGGGGCGGCTCACGCCGTCTGCAGTGGAAGGGAGCCGATGGGGAACACAACCGGCTGCAGCCCGCACTACTCCGCACACGCCCGCCCACCCCGCACTTCCATCATCCTCGATGTCCGTGAATACAGCCAACAGAAAGCGAGCGAGAGAAGGAGGGGAAGCGAAACTGAAAAGTTAGGAGAGTGGTCGCACACGCACGCGCAGACAAGTGGGGCGAGACGGGGTAGACGCCGGTACGCACGAGAGAAACCAATATAATAAGGAGCGGTGATGGTGCTACGATGGAGCGTCATCGCACATGCCTGCGACATGAGAGTTCGCTAGCGTCGCGCCAGACGTGACCATACAACAAACGACGCTCGGCACATCTCACAACAAAAAGAAAAACGAAAAGAAGCAGAGGGGCTGTGAGCCCACCGACGAGAAGAGAGACAGAGAGACGAGCAAAGGTGCTCAAGGGCATGTGATGCAAGGCCTGCGCCGCACAGTAGCGGGAGCGGGCGACAGCGGAGGGAGCCCTTTACTCCGGCTCTACGCAACGAGGAGTCGGCACGGCGTCACGTTTCAGCTCCAGACAGTCAAATCGTGACGAGGACGCCGCTCTCATCGGCGAGAGAAGTCTTCGCCCTTCTCCAGCGCGGCACCACCGCCACCGCCTGTGTAGCGCGCTCGGGGCGTGCG
Source organism: Leishmania infantum JPCM5 (assembly GCF_000002875.2). NCBI lineage: Eukaryota > Euglenozoa > Kinetoplastea > Trypanosomatida > Trypanosomatidae > Leishmania > Leishmania infantum. Next base: position 961,950 of record NC_009410.2, on the reverse strand, counting down.
TGGTGGCGGCGAGGCCTCGTCGACCTTTCCACCTGAGCGCATCCTGTGCAGCCACTGATGTGCCGGAGTCGGGGCGGATGCCGATCGCGCATGCACCGGCAAGTGAAGTGCCTTGAGCCGCAGCACCGTCGCGCCCTCCAGCTCTGGCGGAAAAGGGTACCGGAGGCCCAGGCGATCCGCCATAGCCATGTATTCGACCAGCTTCTCCTTGGTGGGCATGAGCTGATCGGCAAGCACCTTGATCTCCGCATCCTTCTGCTTCAGCTGCCGCTGCAACTTCCGCACATCGCTAGCCTCGCTCTTCTCCTGCGCCACCACTGCCGCCGTCGTGGCCGGCAAGGACGACGTTCGTTGTGTCTCTTCGCGCTCCAGTCGGTACTGCAGGTTCCTGTTCTCAGCCGTCAGGCGCTCCACCTCGTCCTGGCACCGGCGCAGCTGCATCTCTAAGTCGACGATGGTGCTGTTGCGGAAGGAGCGGTTGGCCTTACTGGGGCTGTCACTTCCATTGTGAACAGAGCTGGTGTTGCGCAACGGCGTCGTAAGCTGCCGTTCATCCGTGCCGGGGCGCCGCTGCATGCTCTGCTGCTCGAGAAGGTCGATTTTCTTCCGAAGATCACCCCGCTCCTCGTCCATCGCCGTCTGCATCATATCCATGTCCTCATTCGCGGCCTTCAAATCCTCCTCGGCCCGCTGCAACTGCTCCAACAGGTCCGCGACGGTGGCCTTGAGTTGAGTGTTTTCCGAAGTAAGTTGCATGGTTTCCAACTTGAGCTGATCCACTTCCTGGTGCGCAAGCATCAAGGACGCCTGCAACTGCCCCGCCTCAGCCGAGTTCTCGGTGGCGGCGGCGGCGTCAGTTTGAGGGGACGCTGCTAGGATGTCCTCGCCATCGTTCGTGGCGCCAACCTGCTCTGCCAACGTTTTCTTCCTCTTGATCTTTTTCACCCGCCTCTTAACTGGCTTGTCGAGCAGACTCGCGTCACCATCGTCGGCGGCATCGCCCCCGGTGCCTGTGACCCCCGCAGCAACAGCAGCAGCAGCAGCCTCCTTGGTCTCGTGTAGCCACTCCTCCAGCTCGTGGATGCGCGCCTCATACGCCTCCGCAGCCTTTGCTGCCGCCTCCATCGCCGAGTCGTACGTGGCCTTCTGAGCCTGCAGTTGAGACTGCAGCTGGAGCACGTCCATCTGCTGCGCCCCTGCCATTGCGACCGATAATGCCGAAGCAGGCATGTTCGCCGAGACCTGCGCTACTCCTGCCTGCTTGCGCAGCTTCACGTTCTCCTCCATGAGCGCCTCGATGCTCTTCTTCAATGCTGCTGACTTGGCGATTTCAGCCTCGTAGGCAGCACGGTTGTTGGTCGACATGCGGTTCTTGATCTGCGTCTGCAGAACGGTAATCATGTGCTGATCATTCGCGGAGTCAGTGCGGTGCTGCAGCTCTATGCGCTTCAGCTCACTATTCAGGCGGTCGTTGTCGCGCTGGAGGTCTTCGATGCGCTTGCAGAAGGCATCAATGGCTATAGGCTCTGGTGCAGAGGCCGCGTAGGCCGCGGCACCATCAGCGAGGCGGTCCAACAACGGTCGACTCGCAGTCGGTGCTGCAGGGTTCAGAGAGGACAACAACGCGGCGCGATCCGTCGCCTTCACCTCTGTCTCCGGTTCCACCACAGCAGAGCTGCAACGTTCCACGGCGGGTGCTGAGACTCCGACGGCAGAAGCTGCAGCCGCAAAAGCCGCTGCCGCCGTGGCGTCGACGTTGCTGCTGCTGCTGCTGCCCTGCCCGTGAAGTGCGGCGCTTGCCAGGTTTGCGTGCAAGGCACTGATTTGGCCATTCAAGCGCTTGATCTCGTCGCTCAAGGCCTCCTCGCGACGGCACTTGTCCTCGAAGACGCGCTGCTGCTTCGCATTTTTCTCCTGCAGCTCCGCGATAGTGCTCGTGTGCTTTGCCGCCTCGGCCTCCATCGCGGACACATGCTCCGTCAGGCCTGCTACGCTGCTGCTCAGCTCCGCCGCGCGCTTCTGCTCCTTCGCGAGGCGATCGTTGAGGGCGGCGCGGTCGCTCTGGTAGCGATCCTGTAGCGACTCGATCTCCTTCACGCGCTCGTCGTTCTCCTGCTCAAGGTCGGCGATCGTCTGACGGTAGATTGAGATCTCCGACTTGCGCTTTTCCAGCTCGACGGTGATCTTCTTGTTCTCCTCCAACGACCTGTCGCGCTCCGCGACGACAGACTGGTAAAGCCCGTCGGCGACGTACTGCCCGTCGCGTGCCTGCACCTCGGCGATCGTCGCCCTCGCCTGCGCCAGTTCATCACAGAGAGTCTGGATTTGTTTTTGCGCGTTCGCCTCCGCGGCAGCCTTGGCGCTGGCGCGATCCTTCTCCATGTGCACCGCCATCTCCTTAATGCCGTCCTGCATGTCGTCCATCTGCTGCTCCAGCGACGCGTTCACCTGTGTGAGGCGTGTGTTCTCTGCCGTCAGCACAGCGACCTTGTCGCGCAGTTTCGCTTCACTCTCGCTCAGAGCCGTCACCTGGTCCTGCCACGCGCGCACGTTCTTGTTCTGTGTTTCCGAGATCGCGTGCTGCGCGTCCGTGACGGCCTTCAGCCGCTCGATCTCCTGCTTGGCCTCCTCCAGCTTTCGATCCAGCGGCTCCATCGTATTTTGCAGCTTCTCCTTTTCCGCCTTCAGCTCAGCAAACTGGCTCATGCAGATCGTGCTGCTCTGGGCCAATTCCATGTAAGCGATCGTCTCCTTCGCCTTCACAAGACGCTCCTCCACCTCCTGCGTCGCCGCCAAGCGGTCCTCGAGCAGCCTCTTCTCCTTGCTCAGCTCGTCGAACTGCTTCTGCAACTTGGCCATGCCTTCTGTGTTGCGCCTCTCCTGCTTGAGCTCGAGTGACTGCTTCTCAAACTGTTCCTTGAAGGTGTCAAGCTGTGTCGTCGCGCTCCGCACATCGGCGGTGAGGGAGGCGCACTTCTTCATGAGGAAGGTCACGCGCTTCTTATCGTCCTCGGAGCGCTGCTGCAGCTGCCGCGCTTCCGCGTCGCGGGACACGGCGTAGCTCTGCGCCTGCTGCAGTTGCATGGTCAGCTGATCTCGCTCAAACTCCAGCTTCGAAATACGCTCTTTGGTGGCGTTGAGTGTCTCCAGCACCTTCGTTTCGTCCAACGCAGTCGCGTTGGCAGCGTCGTCGGATGCGCTGCGGCTAGTTTCTAGGAAAGCAATGCGTTGCTTATACAGATCAATCTCGCGCGTTAGCGACTCCTGCTCCAACTTAAGATTCTCGTAGTCGTCGGCAGAGGTGAGGTGGCGTAACTGCTCGTCTTTCTCACTGAGCTGGTCGAGGGCGTCCGCCAGCCGCTTCTCCAGCGCATTATACTTTTCCTCCTGCTGCACCGTCATCTCCAGGATCTGGCTGCGCAGGTCCTGCACCTTTATGTGGGACGCGTCCACGTCACGCCTGGCCGTCTCCAGCTCCTGCCGCAGCTCAGCGCATTGCCCACATGACACGGAGGCGCTGAAGGAGTTGGCTAGCTGCTGTCGCAGCTTATCCACCTCCTCCATGTGCACCGAGTCCTTCGCTGCCAGCTTGTTCTCTAACTGGGCCACCTTGTGCTTCTGAAGCTCCACATCTTTATCCTTCTCAACAATGGCGTTGCGAGCCTCGGCTAGCGCGTCGTGCAGCGCATCACGCTCACTGGTCATGCGCTCGAGCGCCTCGGTGGAAGACTTCTCAGACAGCAACAGAGCACTGCTGCCAGCGGGCATCGGGGCTGCCGATGCTGGTTCCACAGGCGTGGAGCTCGCAACGGAATCGTTGCGCAGTTTCGCGTTCTCCGCCTTCATTGCATGCAACTCGGCTTGCGAGCTACGCAGCGCATCCTCGGTCCGCGCAGCTTGCTCGCGCACCCTTCGCATCTGCGCCTGCATCTCCTGCATCATGGCAGCACAGCTGTTGCCCTCGTCAACGGGCACGATATGCACCGCCACAGCCAGCGGGCCGCTGCTGATGAGCTGCTGCTGCTCCTTCACCATTTTAGACAGCTCCTGCGCGTTTAGGTGTGCATTGTGCAGGCCCTCCACCAGCGCCTGCACCTCGTCGTTGCTGGACGCGTGCGACGCCTTGTAGGCCATGAACTCGGACTGCAGCGCGTCGCTCAGCTGCTCCAGCTGCTCTCGTGCCGCGGACTTCGATCCACCAAACCAGCCTGTCTTCTCTGGCTCGAAGAGTGAGTGAAGCACCGACGTCCCCTTCAGCGGCTCCTGCGCCAGCGCCTGCACCTTCTCCTCTAGCGCGGAGATTTGGCCGGACAGACGGCCGTTCTCCTCGCACACCTTAGTGAGTGTGTTGGAGAGCATCGCACCCTCGCTCTCCAGCTGGCGAATGCGCTTGATAAGCGCGTTGCCCTCAGCCTCGCTGCCGACCGTCTGCGTTGCCGTGGGCGCCGCTGCGCCAGCAGCGGCAGCAGGAGGAGAGGGGGACGAGAGCGCACTACCGCCGGCCGGGCTGGCACCGCTGGCGTCTCCAGCGGCGCCGTCGCCACTAGCCGGCGTTCGGCGCACCAACCTCCGCACGTCTGCCGAGGGCTGGTGCTCTGGTGAGGCACTCCCCACTCCACCGACGGGATCCATGTGGAACTCCATCGTCTCTGATGCGGCCGCACGAGTTCACCACCAGAGAAAACAAAGGACGCAGAATAAGGACGGAAGACCGGCGCAAGGAAACGACGCGGGCCGCTGACACGCACGCACACACACACGCAGCAGTGCAGAGGGAAGATAAGCAAACCAAGGAGGAGGAGGGGGAGGACGCTGGAGGCCGAGGCAGAGGGGCGCGCCACGCACACACGAAGGGTGGCGCTTTACAAATCAAAAGCCCGCGAGCAAGGAAAATTAGGAGAGAAGGGAAGCAATAAGAGATGCGGCGCCAGGCTACGCTAGCCAGACGACGCACTGCCCTGCGGATGCGTGGGCTGGTGGGTTGGGTGCGAGCCTACACCACTGATAAGCCCCACACCAGCACCACGTGGAGATGAAGAAAAAATGTGCGCGCAACGGCGGACGTCCCACCCCACGTGCGCAAGGCAGACCGGAGTTCCCAAAGAGAGAGCGGCAGCGGCAGCAGACAGACGCAAAGGCTCTGGCGCAGCGTTTCGACCACTAAAGAGGCAAGGCAGAGAGCGGAGAGAGCAGCACCAGCGCTGGAAAGCCGTCCGTACGCGGTCGCCGCCGCTGACGTCCAGAAGCAGCGCTGTTTTGTCTGCTTTCGTCTCCACAAGAGTAAGTAAGCGAGCAGGCAAGCAGGCGCAGACACAGCGTGGCCTGCTCCAGGATTGAGGACCACTAGCAGAACGATGCAGGGAGAGGGACGACGGTGAGGGTCGTGTCGGTCGAGAGAGAGAAAGCACGAAAACACATAAAAGGGGATCGACCGCTGGAGGGCGGGGCGAAGCCAGACGCACGCACAGGCTGCGCGGCAAAAGGAATGTTGAACAGGGTGCCGAAGCACGTCGCCTCGTGCATCGACACAAACCCCCGTTATTGGCGGTGTGTCGCTGCAACGAGTGCCAGCTTAGTGTCGGCCCTTGTGGTGTGAGCAGGCCCCCGCTTGATGTGAGACGCTTTTCTGTTTCTATTCTCGTTTCTTTTCGTGTGATGCACGCGCGTTGACGCGTGTGTGCGTGGACGCATCCTCGTCACAGGAAAGAGGGAGAGGAAGGCGAAGCTTGAAGGAATGGCGAGTCGATACACATGCGTGGAGAGAGTAGTCGGTGACGCAACACCATCGCGCGTGCTGTCGCCGTTTCGTAAAGGTAGCGATTGTAAGGATTCCACCAGTGTCTGAGGCAGCGATGAGTTACAGGGACAGCCACATCCTGCTACAAGCGTACGCGCAGCTGCCGCCGTGCATGGGAAACGGCAAGCATGCTCACTGTGCTGCTCGCCTACGCTGCCC
>NC_009410.2:935185-955894 GCF_000002875.2 Leishmania infantum JPCM5 | reverse complement strand
GTGCTGCTCGCCTACGCTGCCCCTATCTCGTGTACACCATGCTCCCTAACCGGCCCCTCAGGTGCGTCCGAGCAGCAGAAGATGAGATGCGAAGCAGAGGCCAGACAGAGGGGGAGAGGAAGCACACGTGGCCTCGCATGCGCAGTCTGGCGCGTGCTTGTGTGTGTGTGTGTGTGTATGTGCATCTAGCTTGTGGTGCGCCTTCGCACAAGGAGGGTGCATCTCTCTTTGCATTCAGTTTGATATGCTCGTTGCCCCATCTCAGAAACAGCGACACGGCGCGCCCATGAGCAGACGCGCCTACTCGGTTACGCGCCTCGAGGAAGTGAGGGCGGGGTAGAGAGGGAGAGTGCAGTTACATGCATGAGAGCGTTGCCACTCTCCCCCCCCCAGTACACCGCCACAACAACATCGACAAGGAGCGTGCGCAAAGGGGTGAAGCAGAGCGAGAGAACAAGAAGTGCGCGCTGCACGCACGCACACACACACACACACAAGTATACGCCGCTCACTTGTCAGCGCGGTTCGTCCTTCTCCGTGTCTGTTTCCCCGCTCACAAGAAGAGGGAGGAGCGTGGCGGAGGAGGTCAGAAACAGAGAGGCTGCGCAGAAGGTCGACAACTCCAGTGAGTGAGTGGCGGCGCGAGGGGAGAAGGGGGCTGGAGGAGACGGTGCTACGAAGCGAGACGTGTGTTCCTGTCTCTCGGAGAGTAACGTGCCCTTCCCCTTCCCCTTCCTTCCCGCATTGCTCCCCACCTGCGAGGACGGGACTCGCTACGACCAACATGGCAGAGCAACGTGCTCTGCGTCATCTAGCATCGCCGATGTCATTGCCTCTTTCCCCCTCCTTCGGTCACTACCGCACCACCACACCACCACCGCCACCCCTGCGTCACCTCGGTTCCCCCATCCTCCCTCTTCACTAGCACTGTGGCTCCCATCTATTCCCCCTCTCTTGACACATATCACCGCAGTCACATTGTAGTTCAATAATAACAGCATCATCGCCAGCACCCTCCGCACGACCCGCTACGGCGACACGGAGCAGAAAGCACCGCTTGTTGGGGCTCCCCTTCCACCAGCATCGCAGCGAGAGACAGAGGGTGAGAGATGCGAATATATATAAGTAGCGACCGCCGAGCGACAGCCCTCGCCAACACGCCATCCTCGCACCTCTCCCACGCAAGATCCCCATCGTTTTTCGGCGGGGAAGCGAGAGCTGGAGAAGCAGGGGAGAGCGTCCGCACCGGCATCTTCGACGCAGTCCTCAGGCTTATTTGCCTTGCGCGCAGCGCTTCTGAGCGTCCACGCAAGCGATGTGGTAGAGACCATCCACGAGCTGCTGAACATTGACGACCTGCTTCAGGAAGCAGGGCACCACGCATACCGCGAAGGCGTACCACAGAAGGTCGCCCACCACCGCGACACTCGCGTAGTTCGCCCATGCGTACAGGAAAATGTACGCGAACTCCTGCCCGATGCAGAAGAAGCTCATCACGCGGCCGTTTATGTAGTACACGCGCAGCAGCCAGAAGATGCTGTCCGAGACGTCCTTGTGGCTATCCTTTCGAATAAAGACGGAGGCGTACATGCGGCAAAAATGAGACGCCACGTCGAGGAAGAGAAGTATGGCGAGAACACATGTGTAGCGGTACGGCATGGGTTGCAGTACGCTGTCAAGCACCACCAGGAAGCCAGCCGTCGAGGCACGATCGGTGAGCATGTCCAGAATGGCGCCAAAGTTCGAGCACTGATCCAACACACGAGCCGCCATGCCGTCGGCCGCGTCCAGCAGGAAGGAGGCCGCGTAGAGCACGAGGCACAGCGCAGGGTAGTCGCGTGCCACCAGATAGGCCATGATCGACGCCGCTATCCGGGCATAGCCGATAATGTTTGGCACGAAGAAGAAGACCTTGACGGGATTCGAGCTCGTCGGCTTTGGAGCCATTGCCGCCATGTGAGAAGACAGAGGAAGAGAGAGGCGGGTGTATGCGCGTGTGGGTGCGTGTGTGCTTGTAGAGAACGTCAGAAAAAAAAGTCAAGCCGCAAGCCGATGAGGTAACGTCGATATCTGCAATGCGTTATCTGAGACGTGCTGCCATCACAATACATTGAAGAGCACGCAGCAGCAGACGCAGCGGAGCGAAGAGAGAAAGATCGGGTCAGGGGAACGCAGTTGGGAGGAGGGAGGAGGGAGGAGGGGCGAGCCAAACACAAAGAGCGGGCATTCGACGGAATAGACGACGACGGGAGAACACGCGATGCCTCTCTGGCTGTCTCGCACGCCCTGCTATCGCTTTTTGTCTGTAGCGTATCGCTGTTGCAGACGCAAGGTCTGACTAACCACGGAGGAAAGCGCTGATCCCGACAAGCCTAGCCCTCTCCCTCACACACACACACACGCACGTGCGCACGCGCATATACGGAGGAGCCGCTGTGGTCGTGCATCACCTGTAGACACGAGCACCGAAGCGCCTGGGAACGGCACGCGGGTATTTGCTTTGGCGGTCGAGTACACAAGTGCATGCGCAGCGAGGCGATTACAATCGCGGCGGCCACAAAGAAAACAAACGACGCATCTTATCGAGGCATGTGCAGTCGATGCGGCGGCGGCGGCTCTTTGCGAAGCTCTTCACGCGCCTCATCCACGCTGAATGGACAGGCGCGGTACTTGAGTACCGGGTAGCGAAAGTAGACATTATCCTTTGCCACCTGTTGCTTCGCCAAGCATCGGTCGCACATGTTCGAGTCTGCGTCGCTGAAGCTGCTGCGCGGCTGTCGCAAACCACAGCCAAAGCACATCTCCTTGCAGTCCATGCAGACCATCGTGTTGAGCGGCCCGTTCCTCTTGGGGAAGTGCTCCGATGGGAGGAGGCGAGTGCATTGGCAACACCGCCACCGAAAATGCCTCTTGGAAGCCGCCAAGAAGGCAGTGTGGAACATCCGCGCCAGCACGCAAAGCACGCTGGCCCGCAACACACACACACGCGCTCGCACGAATAGAGAAGTGTGCGCTGCACACGTGAAGGTGGAGCGGCCCTCCGAAAACAGCCATCACGGTGCACACGCCGGTCAGCGCCGATACGCACAATCAGAGCGGGCCGTAATGAAAACCGAAGGCGCTCCACGAAGACGATAGAGAGAGAGAGCGAGAGAGACAGAGAGACAGAGATGAAGAGACGGAAACGAGGAAGCGAAGAAGTAGGCGGCCACCACGAGCACACCAGAGGAGCGCGAGATCATGGGAGAAACCGCTGAGAGCGCAGCATACATGTTTGCCCTCCTCAAAGCCTCTATACGCAATCTTTCGTGTGGTACAGAGACATGGCGGCTCCAGCGCGCATGAGGGGTGAGGGCGTGAGGCCGTGAGGAGGGAGGAGACCAAAGCAGCAGAGCAAAGGAAGGACACCCGAGAGAGCTCCCTCTGCACGCCTTCATCAGTATGCTGGGGCGTCAGGTTGCGCCTCTCCGTTCGCCATGAGCTCCGCTGTTTTCCTCCGTCATCCATCGTTGTTCGTTCCATAGGCGCGCGCCGATCATCCGCTTGTGACTGCACTCACCCAAACCAAAAGCCGAGCTCCTGAGAGAGCGGGAAGGAGGGGAGAGCGGCCTACAACAACAGGAGCAGCCGCAGCAGAATTGAGATGCCGTCACACTGCGCTCCCTTCGCCCTTCCATATTCGTCTATGTAGCACATACCGGCAGGCTCACGGGTCCGGACCCACGTGCACGCCGAGACGGTCAACGCGCACTCTCGCCTCGCCGACAGAGGCAACGCACTTCAGCCAGTGATACTACCACATGGTGGCGGTGTACTCGTAAACGATGGCGTCGTCGCCAAACTTTTCCCGCACCTGCGCGAACACCTCATCAGCAAACCGCTGCACATCCGGCACCAGCTCCGTCAACGTCACGCCGTCGCCTGATAGAAGGCCGTTGCGGATCAGCTCTTCTGCGTAAACCTTGCGCAGGCCGCTGTTCTTTGTCACGCTCCTCGCCAGCACGTAGGCGTAGTAGCGCTGCTTGATGTTCTCCTGCGCGAGGTGGTGGATAAACTGCTCATATGTGCCAATGTGACCCTTCTGGTATCCGTTCATGGAGTCGCGCAGACGCACGCTACTCCTGAGCAGGATCTTCGTAGGCGCCTTCGGTGTCGCTGGTATTTCTGCCGCGGTTGCGGCGTACCCACTAGAACCGGAGGCAGACCGCAGTAACGGCGCTGCTGCCGTGCTTGCCCCTCTACCCCACCACTGCCACCACCGTCTCTGCGACGACGCTGTGCTCGTGCGGTAGTCGTTGATGTCGGGCAAGAGCTGGTCCTCTCGGAGGAACCCCACCGATGCGCGAGAGGCCTTGCCCAGGCTGTTCGCGCCATCCATGAAGCGGTACGGCGCCATCTCCGCCTGCGCGTCCACCGTGACGAGAGACTCTGTCTTTTGTAGGTAGAGGAACACGCGGTGCAGTACCGTGTTGATGTGCAGCCGGAGCTCCACAACTGCCGGCTTGGGACGAGCAAGCCCGGCATGATCTACTTCTTCGCGGTTGTCGTGAACGAGGGGCTGCGGTGCCATCGCAGCCGGCACCACCTCGACGGTGTGCCGCTTGTGTGTCAGCTTGTTCTCAAGGATCGCCATATCGCATGGAAAGTGGAAGAAGAGGGAGTTGCGATACGGTGACACATTAGTCGTCAGCACGTACGTGTAGGTAGTGAAGTAGTACAAGACGCAGAGCAGTCCGACGGAGGCAGCGAAGACGTAGACGGTTAGGGACGTCTGCACACGCCCCGAGGCCAAGCCAAGGCCAGACCCGCGGAGGCGCCCAACCGCGGGGCAGCCCCCCTTGCGGTAGACAGTCCGCCGCGGATGTTCTTGCAGCGGCGCATGATGCGAATGGTGTTGAAGGGCAGCAGCAGCAGCAGGACCGCCCGCGGCAAGAACGGCGGCCGCGTGACTGTCCACCGCGCCGGACGCGGAACCGACGTTTCTACGCCGCGGTGGCGTGGTTGCGGAAGAGAACTCGGCCGCCGCCTCACCAGTTGCACAGAACGAGGAGGAGCCGACCGAGACAACCGTGCGCCGCGCCCTCGCGCACAGGAGCAGCGCGGCTCGCCGATGCAGCCGCATGATTGCGGGGAGGGGAGGGTCCAGTGCGTCGTGCAGGACGCCCCGCCCCAGAGCAACAGCAGCACGATGCAAAGCGACTGCGGAGTGACACACCACACAAATCCTCGCTTGCCTGCGCGCCGGTCGTCGTCCACGCCGCGACAGGGGAGATAGAAGGGGCGGCCCGGGGAGTCACCGCCGCACGCACACAGGCACACACCGAAAAAGAGCTGTGGCGTTGTAATGAACGCGCGTGTGTGAAGAAGCAGGAGGAGGGGAGGAAGACGGCGGTGGTGACCGCAACACAAGAGGGATACAGTCGCAGAGACATGCAAAACTCATCTGCAGAAATGGCAGAGGGATGCGTTCCTGCTGCGTGACAACAGGCGAGGGGGGCGCGCGGGCGGTTTTCCGTTGCAGTCCGTGTTGCGGCTGCGGCTCCGCCTCTTCCCCTTTTGCTCCCCCTCCAGAGCGACACATGCACGGCTACAAGGGCACGCAAGCGCGCCATCTCTCCATCGCCGCACTGGCGCAGTGCCTTTGCCTTCCGGTGCTCAACGTGCTACGTGGCCTTCCATGCCGTGAGGGCACCCCGGCACCAGCAGACTATCATCATCCCGCTCCACCCCACCTCATCTGATGTCTCCTTCACCAAAGCTGCACGTCGGTAAGAAACAAGAGGGCGAGGTTGGCTACACGCGGCGCCTCGCCCTCGCCGGCTCTTCCTCGCCCACCTCCGCCGATCCCTCCCATTGCCGTTTGGGCGCTGCCTCTTGAGTGCGGATCAGGTCTTGCAATCGTGCAAGGTTCTCCTTCTTCTCCTCCAGTTCCGCCCTCGCATCCTTCGCCGCGGCAGCAGAGAGCACGCAGAGGGCCTTGAGCTGTCGGTAGCACAGCTCCGTCATCTTTGCTTGCCGGCCCTCCAGCGAGGAAGTGTCGGCAAGGTCCGCCACGCCGCTATTCAGGATCTGCTGCAGTGCAGCGCGCCGCTCCTTCCGCTGCGCTCGGCGGCTGTCCTCCTCTTCGGTCGATGTGGCCTCCATCGGAGCCGCCTCCGCAGTGGCAGAGCCTCCTTGGATGGCTAGCTGATGTGTTGCCTCCGCCGGTGGCGCGTCTGTGGCTCTCCACACACAAATCTTTCTCGTCAAGTCCACAAAGGACATACCGTGGAATGTGAGGGCGTTGCTGACGCTGTTCATGCTTCGAAACACCACAACGAGCCGGCCATCGACAACGTCCCATGCCTCGATCGCGCCGCAGCGCTTCAGAAGCATGTGCAGCAGGTCCTCTTGTGAGTCCTCTGGGCAATCCGTGATGTACACGGTGCGGTGCAGCTTGCCTACCAAGTCTAGTGGCATCTCTCTCCGTCTGTCTGCGATTGGGCACCTGAGATGCTGTCCTAGCCACAGAACACAGCAGCAGACACCCGAGCACGTGACGCTGAGAGAGGAGGTACACATGGAGAGCACAAGGAGGCGTGGAGGGTGAAGGGGGCGAATGGTTGGATGAAAGAACATGAGCTCGACCAGGCTGCACACGCCCCAGGCAGACGGTGCGGAAGGGAAGGTCTTCTCGGCGCACAGCATCACCGTTCCACGCCAGAAGGGCAACACACCCGGCGTTAGAATCCGTCTCCGATCGGAAAAAAGCCGCGTTGGGGATGCACGGCCCCCCCCTGCTGCATGTGCCGTAGCGCTTTTTTTCTATGCGCGCCACACTCGCTCGCTCTCTGTGCGCACGGTACGACGAATAGGCAAGGAAAGACAGCGGGCACGCAGCGGAGGGAGACGTGCAAGCGAAGAAGCGCCGATCGTGGCGACATGAAAGAAAGACGTCCATCTGCCAAGCAAAACCGGTGCTGCAGAGCAGCTGCAATCGCGGAGAGCGCCCTCGATTGAATGGTGCGTGGATCGGCATGGACAAGAAGCAGCAGCAGGAGCGGGCAGTCAAGGCATGAAGGGGAGGAGTGGTGCTTTTCATCACATGAGACGGTCGTCCATCAGTTGCACGCAGGCTCCCTTTCACGCGCTACTCACCAGCTGTCCTCGTCGCTCAATGTTTCAAAGGCAAGTCGCAGCGAGCACTCTCGCCGCTTGCTGAGCCTTTTCGTTCCTGGCGGCGGCCTCCTCGCGTGTGATGATGTGACTGCTGCCTTGGGGGCACCAGGTGCGCCTCTGACGCTAGTTAAAGTGATGGTCGAGGAGGCCAGTCGGCCAGTCAGCGGCAACCGCTCTGCCTGCAGCGCGCCGTTGACTGCCATCGGCGATGCAATGCGGCCAGTTAGCTGCCGCGGGGGCGCGTCTGAAGCACGGGTGTGAAAGCTTGCTTGAGGAACCACCGCGCCCATGGAGGACGACGACGTCGATGAGACCGTCAAGGATGATACAGACACGTCTGCGTCCTGGGTGGCCCACTCCGTGCGCGCATCACACGATGGGCGCGGCGTCCAGCTGCTGACGGTCACGGAGCAGTCTCCTCTAGTGTCCTCGCTGCGCCTTCTCTCACCGCTACGCGTCGTGCCCAGTGCGCCATATGCTGCCGGGGTCTCCTGCTGCTCTTGCTGCTGACCGTGGCGGGCGTGATGCTGTTGGGAGTGAAGATAGATAGTATTGTGAGTGTTGCCGCTCTTAAAGCTGCCGCTAAGCACACTCTCAGCCGCAGCGCTGTCAGTGAACGCACCTCCGGTAGGCTGAGCTGCCCCCGACGCAAGCGTAGTCGGCGTTCGTGTCGTGGAGAGCACGCTGGCCGACATGTCGCTGAGGGTCGTCGTCGGGCTGTGTCGGCTGGCGTTTCCAGGAGACCTAAGCCTCGTGGCGCTCGGCCGGCGGCCCGAGCTTGTATCCGCCCCCTCGTCGCTCAGGGCGCCAAAGAGCGAGGAAGCCGACAGAGTCACCGAGGGCGGCAGCGCAGTGCTCTGCCAGGGGTGTGTTAGAAGCGCGAAGGACATCAAGGGGCCAGGAGAGCTGGTAGACAACAGAGACGCCGCTGGAGCGACCGCATCCGCTGTGTGCCATGCCGCGCCATGTGCACGCCTTGTTGTTCCGGTCACGCGCTGGGCAGTGGAAAAGGGGGTGACGGTCGGCGATGGCGAAGTCGTGGTGAGAGAGCTAGCCGATGGGTTTCCATCCCGCCGCGCGTACGGGATGTCGTCCCTCGGCGCCGGAGAGACTAGAGAAGCGCCTGCGCAGCTGATGGTAGCTTTTGTGCCTGTCGGCATGGCAGCCGTCGAGCGGCTGTGGCCACCGTCGTTGCCGCAGTTGGCCTCTGTGTTGGCCAGCACTGCAGCGAGCGAAAACGTGCTCGACAAGTCACGACTGACAGGCAGCGCCACCGCACCCATGCACGCCTCCTCGGCAACGGCTACGCTCGCCGGCGCCGCCTGGGCAGCCGACCCGGCAGGTTCTGTGCGGCCGCTTGCTGCTGTGTCCTGCATGGCGCTCGCCACAGCAGGCGTGGTGGCGGCGGCATTAACACTCAAAAACGGGTGCGCCAGTGCCGTTGCGGCGCTGCTGCGCGCTGCCTCATCGACGCATAAAAGCGACCGCACAAACGACATGCCGGTGCGCGACAGCGCATGCGGCGAGTGGCAGGCGGCACCGCTGCAAATGAGCCGCTTCATCTCAGCCGCCGAAACGTGATCGAAGGGGTGGTGGCCGCATATCATCTCAAACACAAGGATACCGAGTGCCCACATGTCAGACTTGCACGACCATCCGCGGCCGCAAATCACCTCCGGTGCCGCGTACTCCAGCGACCGCCCTCCATCATGGGAGCCGCCGAGCTCGCCGAGCCAGCGAGCGCGCCCGTCGGCCAGGTGCACGGCGGATGCGAAGTCGCCGAGTTTGGCGGTCGCTCCCGCCTCGCTGCGGCGCAGTAGCACGTTGCGCATCGTCACAGCGCGGTGCACAACGCGTTGCTCGTGCAAGTGCCGCAGTGCCAGCGCCACGTGGTACACGATGACCTGGGCCTGCGCCTCAGGCAGGCGTTGGTGCGGCTGGCGAAGGAGGTGAGTGGCGAGGTCACCAGCGTCCGCGTACTCCAGAGCAGCGTAACAGCGTCGCGCATCCGTGAAGAACGCATAGAGCCTTACAATGTGGGGGCAGTGCCGTCCTGCTGCTGCCTGTAGTCGCATCGCACGCTCGACCATATTCGTCCCGCCTTCGTGGCGCTGAGCGTAGTCGTCGTTGAAAACCTTGAGGGCCACGACGACTTTGCTGTACTTTTCCCGCGCAAGGAACGTCTTGCCGGAGTGCCCGTGCCCGATACGGCGCCCGATATCAAAACACGATAGCGACCACCGCCTCGCAGTAGTGGCTGGCGACAGGGAGCGCCGCGCCGGGGTGCTGGAGTCTCTCTCCGCAAGCAGTGGCGAGGCAGGCCAGACCAGTGTACACTTGGCGCTGGCCCCCGGAGCGGATGGCGAAAGAAAAATGGACGAATCAGGCAGAGGAGCAGCAGCCTTACCATCAGCATCAACGCTGGTGCGGTGCAGGTGCGTACTCGACGGCGGCACGCCCGTGATGGGAGAGTCGGTGAGGTCATCGCCATCCCCCTTCTCCACCTCCACGTCAGCACCCGGCCCATCGAATTCGCTGGCAACGTACGGCCAAGCCGACGGAAACGCGCCACCGTGTTGGCAACTGCGCGGCGCAGCCTCACCACACGAACGCGTGGGGCCGGTGCTGCGCCTCACGTCGCCCGCCCTCGTCATCTCCACTGCTTCTCTCGTGCCCGTGTCTTTCCCAGCTCCTCCGTGGACGGCGCCGCGCCCACCATCGCTCATGGCGGCGTCATCGCTGTCCTCCTCCATCAGTGACGCACGAAAAAACTGAGAAAAGCGCAGATTAGCCGCCGCGTCCAGCGAAGCCGGCGCCGCTTCCAACAGCGCAGCTGCTGTGCCGCCGCTTTCGTTCGCGAGCGGGTCGGCGGCAACGGCCTCTGTCGGCCGCACGACAGGGACAGACCGTGAGACGGCCCACGCCTGCTTGGCGCTTCCGGCCCTAGCAAGCCACTCCTGCGCCTCTTGCACCTCCGCGTAGGAGAGATCTTGCAGCCGCTCCACAGCGGTCTGATCTGCTGCTGAGATCTGCGAGGACGGTCTCGCAGACACTGACGCCTTGGCGGGGTAGACAGAAGGAGATGCGGACGTCTTTAGGGTCACCATCGGCACGCGGAAGTGCACGTGCTGCTGCTGCGCCAGCTCCTGCGCAGCACCTTCTTCCGCCTCGTGGAGCTGACACTGTCGAATGCGCTCAGAAGGCAATGCGAGCGGCCACGCCGTCGGTGCCGGCGGCTGTGCGTCTGGAGAGTGTGCAGTTGAGGATGGAGTGGGCGGTGACCCAGAGCCGTGGTGTGCAAGGCTACTGGAGAAAGAGGCGAGCTGCGCATCTGCGTGAGGAGGGGAGGAGCAACACCGGCGCGTCAACGACGGCTCGTTTTCCAGTGATGCCCCGCTGTGAGTCGCGCAGGCAGATGTTGGAGAGAGGCAGGTGGCAGCGCCGCCGCCAGGCGTCCTCGTCAGCCCGCCGCTGCTGCCGCTGACACCTCGACTGCGCGTGGCCCTGCTGGTGCTACTGCTGCGCCCACTGCTGCAGCTGGGACGGTTCGAGGCGGTGACACGTCTATGGACTCCTGCCACGCATGCGGTGTGCATAGCCTCAATGTTGCCGGCATGCCCCGGTAACAAATGCGAGTCGAGCGATGGGCATGGGCTAGACTCGGTATGGCCTGAGCTAAGGTTGGCAGAGGAGGAGGTACTGGGCGCAGCACGGCCGCTCCCACAAAACGACCTGGCTTGCCGCAGGGCCTCGTGCGCCGGCGTTAGCGTCGCCGTGGATGTAGTCGATGAATGTGTGGTGGTGAGTGACAGAGAAGCCGAGAGCGCCGAAGAGGCTGCCCTCTCCGCAGCTGCTGTAGCGGAGTCCATCCACCAGCCACCCCCTCCCGTACACTCCCCACCCCCTCTACTGCGATAACGCCTCCTCTCTGTGCGTCTGAGCACACGACGAGTAGCAAGGGCGCGTGCGTGCGAGTCAGTGCGCGAAACACCAGATACTGCCGCAGAGGACTGGCACAACGGGCACGAGCTGATAAAGACCGCTACAGCCGTCCTGTGAAGAGAAAAAGGAGGCGCAAGACGGCACCGGGTGTGGTTAGCTGACAACGTATGAATCTATGTGTGTGCGTGTGCGGGTGTGCGTCTATGCGTGTGTGCATGTGCAAGCATCTCCTGCCCTCGCTAGGGTGAGATCAGAGAGAGCGACAGATAGGAAAGATCAGAGGAGAGCAGAGCAGATGGAGCACATCGGCTTGCGGGGTTCCATCCCCCGTTTTCTGGCCTGTTATGGGCGGCTTTAGCAAAGGTGTCGGGTGTCGAGAGGCAGGAGGAAAGCCGGCTTCAGTGCCCCTCCCCTACAGCGCTGCTGCTTATCCTTTGGATGAACTCTACGAAAATGCAAGAGACCCCCCTCTCATATTCCCTTACCCAGCATGCCGAACCTCGGCGGCGGGCACGATGAGGGCGGGGCACGGGGTGGGGCTGACTGGAACTCAGAGATAAGGTAGTAAAACCAGTTGGCATCCTCCTCAAAGCAAGGAGGAGAGCGAGAGAGCTAGCGCGCCCCACACGCATATATACGACCGTACGTCGTTGCGGGCGGGGGCCGTCCGAAAGGAATACCTGCGCCCCGCCTCGCTCCCCCGCCCTTCGCCCCCCCCCTCCATACGGGAGAGCAAGACACTTTTCCGCATCAAGGAGAAGGGAAAGAGCGGGCAGATCCAAGAGCATAGCACAAGGTCCTGGAAGGGAGAGATGGAAGTGGATGTGTGCGCGTGTGCAGTGGCGTCCGCGGTGATGGCAGCTCGATGGATCCTTTGCATGCGGACTGTGACCAGGTGTCCGTGTATGTGTTGTGTGTGTGTGTGCGCGCGCACGTTGTCTTTGGGCATCCCCCGCAACCGGCGAGAGAGCCAAACAGAAGCGAGAAGCGCACGCAAGCGGCCGTGCTGCTCCGTTCACGGAAGACAAGAGGGAAGGGCAGCAGGAGGCACCGCCATGGCGGCGACTCCTGCTGCGCCGACGCAAAATGTATGCACTGCAGGGAGCGCGCCAAGGATGAGAAAGCTCGGCCGACTTCTGCGTAATGAACTGAGAATCAGAACGCGCGCAGACGAGTTCGTCCACGTGCGTGTTACCGTGAGTGCTTGTCCTGTCCGCCATGGTGCCCGTTCGCATACCCCCATCCTGCTGGAAGGCGAAGGGCACAGGCAAAGACGAGGAGGAGAGGGCGGCGGGTCTACCGAGGCCCGTGGAGGAGCAGTGAGACTCTCAGCTCCTCCTTCCATCCCCGATGCCTGTTGCAGCAGCACACGCCTATAAACGCGTCTGTCAATGCTGAGGCGGTGGCGCGGCTCTCGCGGTCTCGGCCAACGCCGCCTCCAGGCGCGCCACCTCGGCGCGCAAGAGGGGCAGCGAGCAGTGTACCAGCTCCTTGCGTGTCGGCTCTGCAACAAGGCGGTCGATCTGAAATAGTTGCACTTCCGCCAGTGCTCGCGCCGCTCGCGAGGTGGTCGTGTCGTACGCGCTTTCCCGCACCGCTGCTGCGACCGCGTCGCGCACCTCCTGCTGCAAGACCTGCAGCAGCCTTGGTGTGGTGTCCCGCAGCGCACCGATAGGGTCAAGGGAGGCAAACAGGTCAGACTGGGGAACGGTACGCATGGGCACCTCCACATGCTCGTTGCCCAGCCCCGCCTGGAAGCAGTGAAACGCGCAGTGACCGCAAGTGATGTTCGTCTCTGTGTTGAAGACGCTCGCGATGAGGCCGACTCAGCCGCTCTCCGTGTACTGTTGAAACCTCCTCTGCGTGCATAGGTCCACAGACGACGGCACGGCTGGGATCCTCGGATGGCTGTGATGCCATCCCACCATGTAGGTGAGCGCTCTTGTGTCAGTCGTCATGCGATCTGCCGCTTCGGTAGCTGACGCAACGGACTCGGCCGACATCTCTACTCGATCGCTGCGCTGCACATTACGCTCCCCGATGTGCGTGCCCCAAATGTAGGCCACCTTTTCCCGTTTGGCCGCCGAGGAGGAAAGCGTCGCAGGTGCTGCGCCGGCGGTGCCGACGGCGGTGGCGCTGCCACGGCTGCAGACGCCATTGACGGCGCCATCCGTCTGACTCTCGGGGAAGCCGGCATCGCGACTGCCGTCCATGTGCGTCTCCGTGAAGGGCTGTACCTCAATGCGGCTCAGCAGCAGCCCCATGACCTCCTCCTCCTGTCGGGAAGGCGTGCCGCAGACAGCTCTGAACCACCTGGTCACTGATCCGCACCTCCGACAGCGGCTCCCTACTCTCGCGGAGCTTGGCGGACGTGTTGGGCATGTCGGCGGCGTTCATGAGGAGAGGAGCACCCAATAGTCCCGATGCGGAGGGGCAGAAAAGAAAATACGCCTCCTTCGAAGACTCGCGCCAGCGTGTCTGGATGTGTTCAGGGGCACTGGAACACGACTGTGGAAGCCTTGATGAGCTGCTCTACCCTCCTCCTGGTGCCATTCGACGCACAGCCTTGAATGGGGCCTCGTCTACCCGGCGCCGCTTGGGGAACAGGTTAGAGAGTGTGTAGAAAGCGGTAGACAGGTGGGGGCAGAAAAGGGGGAGAGATAGCCGAGGACGGAGCCACAGCTCAGACGGGCACCGCAGAGCGCCGCCAGCAAGAGGGCAAGGAGAGCAGCCGGCGGAGGGGGAGGAGGGAGTGCGCGCTCACGGAACGCAGCTCAACTCGGTGCTGCGAGAAAGAAAGCGGCGTTGCACGCAAGCGCTCCCTCCTCGACTCACACGCGCATGCGTACGCATGTCCGACTCGAACATTCGTTCCGCCTCGGTGCAGCCAGCGAGCACCTCTGGAGAAGGTCGGATAAGAGAGGGAGGAGGGGGAAATCGGTCGCACCGTTCATGGGCCGCTCGAGGGACTCTCCTAACAGAAGTACAGCGGGGCGTCGCTGCGGTCGCGCGTTGGCCGACGGCGTGTCGTGGGAGAGGGATGATAACGAGGGGTGCTCAGATACGCTCCAGCGCGCAATCTACAAAGGACGGAGTAGTGAAGGGGGAAGGGGGACGGCAAGAAACGAGACGCCTCCGGGGATGGGGAGGGCGCCCACTCCCCTCCCCTTCCCCCACACCAACAAGGCGACACACAGAGAGAGGCATACAGGGGACACTTCTAGTACAGGGCATCGTAGGGAGAGAGAGACGGGGGAGGGCAGGCAGTGGGGAGAGGGAGAGAGCCGAAGACCGCACCGCCGGCCCCGCACCTCCCACGGGCCCCACCATCACACCCTTCGATAGACCAACATGAACAGGAAAGGAGCATCTAAAACCACGCACGTGAAGAGAGGAGTAGACAGAAACGGAAAGACACACGTGCACACGTGAAACGAGGCGAGCCGACAACGAAAGCAGCACGGCAGCCCGCCGAGCGGGAGCGCAGAGACATGCGCAAGCGACGGGCAGCAAACACCGCACCGCAGGACGCCGGCGCGCACCAACACAGAGACAGACAACGCGCACAAGACGCATCGCATCGGCAAGAACTTGGTGACGCGAACGCGCTCCACCGGCTTGGGGGATGAGCGGTTATGGGGGCTATGGCCCTCGCATCCTCCCGCACGTCAAGGCAGGACGAGGAGGGGAAGGGCAAAAGGGAGAAGACGTAGCCGATGCCCCTGGCGCTGTCATCATGGTTGCTCTCGCCTCCCCCCTCCCTCGCTAAGTGTAACCCAGAGATAGCGATGTTGGTGAGAGCAGAAACCGCAGGAGGCACATGCGCTGCACTCGCACTGGCTGCGAGACCCACTCCCCCTCCCAACACACAAACACACAAGTGCATGCGCCCACTCCGGTCGGTATGCCCATCTATGAGGCTATGAGTGGCTCTTCTCTTCTCCGCTGACGCTTCCGCCTCGTTGTCCGTAACCGCGTTCTGTGGTAAACCCTCTACAACGTTGGTTGCTCCGTCACCGTGCGGAACAGCGACACCACAGCTGTCTGCGGCAGCTCGCTAATCAGCTCCCACGCCTGTGAGTCGTTGCGGATCATCGCGCTGAAGTTACGCGCCACGTAGCTGATGGCACGCTCGTGCAACTCCGGTATTTGATGCTTCACGGCATAGATGAGGAGGCGCAGGGCGTTTGTGTTGCTAAACGCCTCATCCGCCTCGCGCTTCAGTTGGCCGTCCATGATGAGCACCTGCTGCATCTTGAAGATGATGGCAATGTCCTCGGCCGAGAAGTCGCGCGCAGTGTCAAGGTGGCGACGGTACATCCCCATCAACAACTTCTGCCAGCTACGCAAGGAAAAGTCGAACTCGTTGGTGGTGAACGACGGAAGCGGTCCCGGGCTACGTGGGTTCATCGCTTGCGAGAACAGCACACAGCGGCAGGCGAGAATGTAGCGGTGGGCGTGCACCGCGTACTGCTGCGGCCCCACCACCCACTCGTAGTCGCTGTACTCCCCCGACTCCGCCAGCCACGCAAGCTGCTTCCCCAGTGTGTTTTTCATGGGTGGGATCGGCGCATTCGGCACCGTCTCCTTGCTGTAAAGAATTAGCGAAAGACGACGGAAGAGGTGGCCAGGAATCTCTTCAAACTGGCGGTCCTGGATGAGGATATCGTAGTTGTCCAGCAGCACGTGCAGGTAGAGAGAGGTGAGCACCTCGTCCGCAGCGTTGTAGCGCGTCAGCACAATGGGTAGAATGTTCTCAGGCGTCAGGAGCGGGCGAACGTAGCGGATGCAGACCGCGCTGAGGTCGTAGAACTCGCACGCTGCCGCAAGCAGGTACAAGTCAAGCAGCGACTCTGGCGGTAAAACGCCCGACTCAGGATACTCTTCCGTGTACACGTACCGCAGAAAGGTTGTGAAGACGTCGAGGGGGACGGCGATGGCGACGATGCAGCCGACCTGCAACGGCAGCATCTGCTCGGGAAGCAGCGGCTGCATGCGCGCGCCAATCACGCAGCGGTGGGCCTTGACGCGGACGCCCTGGACGTCGAAGCTCATGTCGCACAGGATCTCCAAGTGCGCAAAGGGGTACGCGAGCGGTGCGCGCACGACGGCGCTCCCAGCTACTCGGCCACCGCCATCGCCGCCGACGGTCGAGGCGTTGTCTAAGGTCATCATCTGACCACCGCTCGGGTCGCTGTAGAAGCCGCGACGCAGCGCGGCCCCGGCACTCGCGCCAGGCCGGTCCACGCTGCCCTCCATCGGAACGAGTGCGCTGGTGCCGACTCGGCCAGGCGAGTACGACGTCCCACCGCTCCGTCCCAGTGGAGTGACGCCGCCACGTCCGCCGACCGGCCGCACGCTAGGGCCTCGGCTTGGCGATATCTGTCCGCCGTTCGTTCCTGCAACGCCGGCGCCAACGACGCTGCGGGTCGGGGTGACGGAGCGGGTTGCGCTGCGCACAGGTGGAGCACGCCCGTTGCCGCTGCCGTTGTCCACCTGCAGCACCGCCTCGAAATCAACGCAGCGGGTCCCCGTCTCCTGCACCGTGTACACGAACCCGCTCTCAGGGTGCAGCAGTTGCTCGATCGCGATGAACTGGTGAAGTCCCCAAGCACTTCCGGCCTTCTTGAAGGTGCAGTTGAACGTCTTGCTGCGCGACTGCAGCGGGTCACGCATGCAGACGGCCGTGAGCTTAAAGTGGACAGAGACAGCACCCGGCGTGCAGCTCTGAAGGTGCAGCGCCAGGAAGCGCTGGCCCTCGGCGGATCGCTCTTGAATGTGGAAGCGCCAGAACCAGCCGCCAACGTTGAACTCAGCGCTGTAGCGTGATCCCTCGTACTGCAGCTCGCGAATCACGCTCACCGGCACGCGGTAGCGATAGCGTGCGCTGCGCTCCGAGAAGAGCTCCACGGCCTCCACCGATTCCATGTTCGACTCTAGAAAGGAGTGAGGGTACGAGGAGAGCTGCGGCGGAGCTGGTGTGCGCCGCGTCTGCGGGAGAAGCGCTAGCAAAAACAAAATGAGAGACGGCGCACAAGGTGAGGGGAGGGGTCAATGCAAGGGGGCCCACGTCAGCGGGCCTGTGTCACTTTCCGTAGGCGTGGCAAAGGCCCCCTCTCAAAGGGAGGCGAGGAGAGGAGAAAGACTCTGTTTACAAGTACAGTGAGCGCGCCGCTGAGAGCTGTGTGGAGGGCTGACAGCGAGCGCGACCACCTTGGTGTGTGTGTGTGTGTGTGTGTTGATATCAAGGAAGAGGATCCGTGGCGAAGGAGGAAAGAAGGGGTGCGCGTGGCCCTTGACGCAGTGCTGATCTCGCCTAGACGACTGGTCGTGGTGATGCGGCGTGAAGGGCAAAGGTCGCCGCCGCAGACTGCAGGGGAGAAGTGAAGGATGCAGAGAGAGAGAGAGATGCACGCAGAAACAGCGTACAAGCGCAAGTGCCATCGTCCAGGAGTGGGCGCGAGGCTAGGGCGAGAGAGAGTGTGTAGCGCCAGAGAATGCTTAGAAGCGCGGCACAGTCGGTATGCAGCACCTGTCGTCGCGACCGTGTCGGGGTCCCCCTCCCAGTGCTTGTAGAGGAAGGAACGTAAAGCGCGCCCGCATGCACGCGTACAGGCGCGAACCAAAAAAAGCAGCACGCGATTCGTGTGCGAAACCATGCGCTTGTGCCATGCACTGCATGAGCGTGTGCGCGCACACTGAAGCCTTCGCGCGCCCACGTGTTCGGCCATGTCGCGATAGCAATCCGTTTCCCCATGTCTGTGTCCTTTGCTCTGCATTTTAGTTGGGAGAGCGATTCGGTGGTCTCTGACGTGCACAAGCCTACACAGGCACTGAGCGAGCTCGACGAAGCGGTGGAAGAGTAAAGACGTCGGCCGGCTGCTTCGCTGCTCCGTGACATGCACCGCGGTGACCTCTTGGCTGTAACGCCTGGAAGCACTAACGTATCTCGCCCGCACAACATGACAGATCAGTTGCGGGGAACAGACAATATATATAGAAAGCGCAACTACTCGAAACGACTCTATAACCCGATGCCCAGGGCGAGAGCGGATGAAGAGCGAGGCGCTGAGGGGCTCTCTGAGAGGCGGAGGGGCCCGGCAAGGTACAGTGCATATGCGCAGAAGGCATAAAAGCCGAGAAACCGGAAGATAGAAAAACGGCCGTGCTGTTGGAGGTCGCACCAGTGCCCGCCTCTCTTCCCCACCACCACCACATACGCTACCTCTCCACCTCTCAAGGCCTCCCTGTTCCTACTCTCGCTTCCACCGGAACATTCGCATCGCCATCCCGCCTGCAGTGTGGTGAACCCCTACGGACTATCCTCGGGGAACAGTACATCCGCGTGCTCCTCGATCATGGCTTTGGTCAACTCTAAGCGCTCCAGCAGCTTCACGTACGTGCCCTTCTGCGACTTCACGTCGATCCACTCCTGCAGCTCCTCGACACGACTCTTGTAGTCCGCCTGCCCACCCGCGGTGTCAGCGAGCGGGAAGGTCAGCACTGTCGTCGTGAGTGACGACTGCAGCTCCGCCTTCAAGGCGTCCAAGTGGGGTCGCACGCACTCCTCGCGCACCGTATAGTCGCTCAGGTGCGTGCACACGATGTCGTGCGCCTCATGCTCCTTGAGAAGTTGCTCGCACGTCGTCACAAGCAGCTTCGCCTCCGGTACATCGCTGTCCTGTGCAAGGGTGCCCTGCGCGGATACAAGAAGACGACGAAGCCTCGGAGACATAAATTGGATCCACTTCGCACACTGCCTCTCCAGCGAGCTACTCCCGTGCTCCCGGGTGCAGGCGGCCTGCAGCTTGCCGTAGGTCTCGAGCGTCAGCATGACCCACTCTCGGTTCACCTCCCGAAGAGCGTCTTGCACCCGAACGTTGCTCATGAGAGCCTCGCTCTGCTCCATCAGAACCAGAAAGTTGCTGTCCATCACCGGCACGTTTGCGTAGAAGGAGTTGTTGAACTCGATGAGGTCCCCCAGCGTCTTCAATGCCGCCAGTGTATCGCGCTGCTTGCGGCACCACTCCCACAGCTGCTGCTGGCTATCCATGAAGTCCCTCACGAACTCCTCGCTCGAAGAGCTGCGGCGGTAGCGCTCACGGCCAACAAGCGTGCGAGCCTGCAGCTGCAGGCGGCACACCTCATCCAATGCGTCGTAGAGGAGTCGAGTCGGGGGCAGTGTGTTGCCGTTCGCCGATTCCCGCTCGAGCCTTTTCAAGTTCCGCACCGACGACTCGGCGGACGCGAAGAACGTGGTCCAGGTGTCGAGCCAGTGGGAGACAGTGGTTAGTTCGACCAGCTTGAAGTCTTCGGCAGGGTACGACAGCAGAAAGGAAAGAATCTCCTTGCGCATGCAAAACTCCTTCAGGAACGCCGTCCATGTCACATAGTAGTCCTCTCGCTCCACCGCAGAGAAGGTGGCGGGCGCCGAGGCAGTCTCGCGGCGCAGCTCCTCGATCTCACCTCGCAGCTGTTCTGCCTCCCGCCTCGCCGCCATGGCGCGCTCCTCAGCCTTTGTTTTGACGTCCAGCTGTCGCTCCACCATGAGCATCTGCTCCAACACGAGGGTTTCGTAGTTTTCCTTGTTGGGTTGGTGATACACCAAATCTTGCAGGCGCTGCACCTCTGAGAGGGACATGGGCGAGTTTGGGCGAAGATAGTGGGACGGACGACAACGTGAGGGGAGGGACAACGGCGAAGAGGCAGGCGCACGCGAGCACAGGTGAGACGAGACGGTGAAGAAGAGCTGAGCGCTCAACGTACAGAAAAAAAAGGTGAGTTTTCTCAGCAGCAGCGCACACGTGCGACGCGCCGGTGTGCGCGCGTGTTTAGACGAGGGGACGACAAGTGATGCCGCGAGTCTTGGAGTGCACACGCGTGGGCAACGCATGGAGTCGTAGAGGCGATGGAAAGTGGAAGGCAGAGGGAGGACGAGATGGCGAGGAAATGCACAGGGGTGAGACACAGCAAGGGCATTCACAAATCAACAACGTCAGGATGGTCCCCAAGGAAAGATTGTGGGCGTTGGAGGAAGTGGGGTCCTCGTGCGTGCACGGCAGTACGCATGCGCCTGTGTGCCTGTGGGCGGGGGAGGGGGTTTGCATGAGTGAAGCTGCGAAAAAAAGTCATCGAGCAGGCATGGCAAGGCACTGTGTGAAAGCGCTCTCCAACTCCGCTCCGCTCGACTCCTACTCTCTCAACACGCTATCGTGGCACCCCACCCCTTCCCCCTTCGCTCCGTTTAACGTCTGCGGATTCTTCGAGGAAGCCAGATGGTGCGCCCTCCCTCCCGTTCTCTTTCGCAGTTCCTTACAAGCCGCACGGCCACAAAGTATCCACAAGCACATGTGCACCCCACCCCCCCACCCCAACGGTGTCACTTCGGAGTCTCAACGGCGTTCACCACGACGAGGTCGTACCAGCTGCTGAACTTGCCGCTGTCCTTGAAGATGTACTCCAGGGACTGCGCCATGGATGACTGCAGTTTGTCTGGCGAGTACATGAGGAACATGATGGCCAGGCACCACAAGCAGCCCATGTACAGTCGGTACGCCACCGGCGGAATAAGCGCGGCCCACTTGAAGTAAACCAGTGGTAAAAAAACGC